>NW_028258315.1:14116439-14267954 GCF_053883595.1 Heterocephalus glaber
AATCTCATCTCCAGTCTTTTGCAAAAAACGTGTTCTCTGCTGGGTGTGGTGGCACACGCCTGTGATCCCAGCACTCTGGGAGGCTGAGACAAGAAGATCACAGTTTTGAGCTCAGCCTGGAAAATTTAGTGACTTAGAGAGACCCTATCATTTATAAATAAATAAATACATACATACATACATACAAACAGACAGACAGACAGACAGACTGGATAGGAATGTTGCTCAGTGTGAAGGTTCTAGGTTCAACCTCCAGTATCAGGAGAAAGGGAGAGGGGAGGAGAGGGGATGACAAGGAGAAGAGAGAGGAGAGTCGAAGAGAGGGAAAAGAAATGGAAAACAAAAAGGGAAAATGTTACAGATATCAGCAAGATACTAAGGGCTGGAAGCCTACAGGACTTGCTCCCTCTTTGCTTACAAAAAAATGGATGACAGGTCCGGGGATTTAGCTCAGTGGTTCCAGTGCCTGCCTCACAAGCACAAGGTCCCGAGTACAATCCCCAGTACCAAAAAAAAAAAAAAAAGAAAGGATGATAATGATGATAATAAAGAGGAAGAGGGCCATAGCACTGCTCCCAGTGCAAAGGAGGAGGCTTCTGGGCCACCACAGCACTACTCCCAGCACCAAGAAGGTGAGCCAACAGGAGCCCCCCCGCCCCAAACAGGCCTCAAAACCAGACTTCCAGATCACCTTCAGCAACACCAAAGGGAAACAAGATGGAACACTCTGATACTCAACTACCTGGACTCCCTGAACGGGCAATGAAAAAGGATCTGGAAAAAATGAAATCAGAAATAATTTGTCAGATAACAGCAGAAATTGTGCCCATAGTGCAAGACATGATTAACACATCTAGAGAGGACATAGATTAAAAAAATAGAGGAGCTGAGGAACATGATGGAATCCCTACATAGGAAACAAATGGGACCCATGAAACAGGTGCAAACAGATTTCCAGGAGATTAAGAACTCCACTGAAAGTTTACACAGCAGAATGAGCCAATGTGAGGACAGAATTTCAGATATAGAAGATAAGATTGCAATTAGTGACCAGGAAAAGAAAAAATCTCTTAAAAATACTAAGGCACTATGAGAAATCAATCCAGCAGCTGCTAGACGATGCAAAGAAGAATAAGAGAAGACTGATCAGAGTCAATGAAGAAACAAGAGAGAGTGCAGATGACATAAAAAAAACTGTTCACAGAAGTGCTGGCAGAAAACTTCCCAAGCAGGGGAAAAGAACTTGACATACAGATAAGTGAGGCATATAGGACTCCAAAAAGCCTTGATAAAAAATAAAGATCTACACACAGGCATATAATAGTTAAGATTCCAGAAACCCAACAGAACAACAAAATTCTACAAGCAGTGAGAGAAAAGAAACAAATCACATACAAAGGAAAGCCCATCAGAATCACAGCAGACTTCTCAACACAAACTCCTAAGGCAAGAAGAGCTTGGAGTGACGTATTTCAAGCCCTAAAGGAAAACAGCTTCCAACCCAGATTGATGTACCCTGCAAAACTATCTTTCAGAACTGGTGGAGAAATAAGTTACTTTCATGACAAAGAGCACCTTAGGAACTTTGTGAATACCAAACCAGCACTCCAAAAAATTTTAGACAATATCCTAGGAAAAGACAATGAGGATCACAACCCCAGGAAGCCCAGCAAAATGAATTCATTGGGCACATCAAGAAATTAAACTCAAAAGGGGGAGAATTCAAAAAAAGAAAAAGTCATGACAATGATAACTCAATACATATCAGTTATAACTGTCAATGTTAATGGTCTCAATTCACCAATCAAAAGAAATAGACTGGCAGAATGGGTCAAGAAGCAAGATCCAACAATATGCTGCATACAAGAAACACACTTAATTCAAAAAGAAACTCATAGACTGAAAGTTAAAGGGTGGAAAACAATACTCCATGTGACAGGAACCTGAAAAAAAGCAGGAGTAGCTATCCTCTTTGCAGATCAAGTGGATTTCAAACCAACACTGATTAAGAGAGATAAAGAAGGACACTACATCCTTGTACAACCCAAGAGGAAGAGATAACAATCATAAATATCTATGCACCAAATACTAGTGCACCCAACTGCATAAAACAAATACTAACAGACATGAAAGATCATATAAGCACTAATACAATTGTAGTTGGGGACCTCAATACCCCACTGTCACAAATAGATAGATCAACTAGACAAAAAGTGAGCAACAAAATACTAGAACTCAATCAAACTCTTGAACAAATGAACTTAACAGATGTTTACAGAGTCTTCCACCTCACAAAATCAGAATACACATTCTTCTCAGCTGCACATGGGTCATTCTCCAAAATAGACCACATACTCACACATAGAACATGTTTAAGTAAGTGCAAAGGAATTGAAGTTATCCCCTGTATATTATTAGACCATAGTGCAATGAAATTGGAGATCAATAGCAAAAGAATCTGCAAAAATTTCATAAACATGTGGAAATTGAACAACACACTTCTGAATAACCAATGGGTCACAGAGGAAATTAAAGAAGAAATCAGGGCTTCTAGGTGTTGCTGCAGCCGCAGCCACCAGCACCGCCACTGCCACCAGCACCGCCACCGCTGCCACCACCTCAGAAACCGGGCCTGGGGGTGGGTGGGGCCTCATATGGAGCCTCCGCCCCCTGGAGCTGCCAAAGCTGCCACCGCACTACTCACAGGTACCCCTGGGATGGTGTGAGCGCTCCCCCCGCGATGGACCCATCTGTGACACTGTGGCAGTTTCTGCTGCAGCTGTTGAGAGAGCAAGGCAGTGGGCACATCATCTCATGGACCTCGCAGGATGGTGGTGAGTTCAAACTGGTGGATGCAGAGGAGGTGGCCCGGCTGTGGGGACTGCGCAAGAACAAGACCAACGTGAATTATGACAAGCTCAGCCGAGCTTTGCGGTACTACTATGACAAGAATATCATCCGCAAGGTGAGTGGCCAGAAGTTCATCTACAAGTTTGTGTCCTACCCTGAGGTTGCACGGTGCTCCACAGAGGACTGCCCACCGCAGCCTGAGGTGTCTGTAACCTCTAGTGTGGCAAATGTGGCCCCTGCTGCTGTACACACAGCCCCTGGGGGCAGTGCCTCCAGAAAGCCAGGCACACCCAAGGGTACAGGAATGGCAGGCCCAGGAGGTTTGGCACGCAGCAGCCGAAATGAATACATGCGCTTAGGCCTCTATTCCACCTTCACCATCCAGTCCCTGCAGCCACAGCCACAGCCACCCCCTCATCCTCAGCCTGCCTCGGTGCTCCCCAGGACCACCCCTGCAGGAACAGCAGTGCCCCCCTCAGGGAGCAGGAGCACCAGTCCAAACCCGTTGGAGGCCTGCCTGGAGGCAGAAGAGGCCAGCCTGCCTCTGCAAGTCATCCTGACTCCACCTGAGGTTCCAAACCTGAAATCGGAAGAGCTGAATGTGGAGCCAGGTTTGGGCCGGTCACTTCCCCCAGAAGTGAAGGTGGAAGGGCCCAAGGAAGAGTTAGAACCTGCTAGGGAAGCGGGGTTTGTGCCAGAATCTGCCAAGGCTGAGCCAGAAGTCCCTCCTGAGGAGGGTGTGCCGGCCCGGCTGCCCTCTGTTATGGAGACTACAGCACAAGTGGGTGGCCATGCGGCCTCCACCCCTGAGATCACTCAGCCACAGAAAAGTCGGAAGCCCCGGGACCTGGGGCTTCCACTCAGCCTGAGCCTGCTGGGTGGACCAGGACCCAAACGGACTCCAGGATCAGGAACTGGCTCTGGTTTGCAGGCACCAGGGCCAGCACTGATGCCATCCCTGCTACCTACACATACACTGACCCTGGTGCTGCTGACGCCCAGCTCGCTGCCCCCAGCATTCACTTCTGGAGCACCCTGAGTCCCATCGCACCCCATAGCCCAGCCAAACTCTCCTTCCAGTTTCCGTCCAGTGGCAGCGCCCATGTGCACATCCCTTCCATCAGCGTGGATGGCCTCTCGATCCCCGTGGTGCTCTCACCAGGGCCCCAGAAGCCATGACTACCACCACCACTGCCCCTTCCAGGGTCACTCCATCCATGCCGCTGGACTTCTCTCTAGCCAGCCATCTCAAGGAGAACCATAGCTCATCTGACAGACTTGTGCTCTGGTTGTGGTGGGGTGGGATTCCTGGGAAGAATGATCTCTTTTACTAACTCGTCCATGGAAAACACACTGTTTCTCTCTTCTTCGTCAGTCCCCCAGTGGCCACCCTTACACATCTCCTACTTCAGTAGTAGGGATGGCTTATTTATTTATTTTTTGAAGGCCACTGGGAGGAACCTGGCCCAACCCTTTTAGGGGGGTAGTTAAGACATCTCCCCCATCTCCCCACTTTTTTCCCCAAGGCAAGACAATCAGGGTCTGGCTTGAGAAAGACCTTTCTTTATTTATTTCTTGGCCTGCCCTTGGGGAGATGAGGGAGCCCTGTCTACATTTTGGGGTGTGGGTAGAAGAGCTAGTTTGTTTTGTTTTGTTATGCCTGGCCATACCCAAGGATCCAGGAAAAATTTGTATGGTTTCATAGTTTGGGAGTCCTGGCCAAGGAGGAATTAATTGCACCCTTGGAAGTTGAATTGCCACCTCTCCAACCTCTCTCTCAGACACCTTGTCCTTTTATCAACTAACATTTTGGCCAGAGATCAACACCCCTTTTGTTCTTCTCCTCGCTGAGAAGCCATTCCTTTGTCTGCCAAACTTCCTAGGGTCCTGCCTGTTACCTCCCAATGGAGGGTTTTCTTGGGAGGTGGTCCCTGTCTGGGGGACCCCTCCAGCCAATACTCCAGGTCTTCCTGTCTCCCACCCCCTGCCATTTTGATAGTATAATCTATTTTTAAATGGGGCTTTTCAAAAAAGGAGAGGGAGGTATCTCTTCCTATATCTGATGGGGTGGGTGGGTGGGAAGGAAGGGATTTGGGGGGACTCTTCCTGCTGCCCCTAAGTGTTTATTTTTGATATCAAACATGTATTTTTAGCTCCCTCCCTCCCAGCCCCCCAATTTCCTGCAGGCGGGTACAAAGGACCCTTTAAGTGTCCCTGGAGTTGGGAGGGAGGAATGGGGGACATAAAACCTGTCTTGTCTCAATTCCAGGCTAGAAAGGGTGGGTTGAAAGACTCCTGAGCTCACCTCCTGTCAGCACCAGCCCGGGCTGGGGACCTGGGGGTTGGTGATTTCGGAGACAATGCTGAGCTCATCTCCAATGTTTGTTTTATTTCCCCCAAATGGACCTTTTTTTCTAAAGAGTCCCAGAGAATGGGGAATTGTTCCTGTAAATATATATTTTTAAAGGTGAAAACAAAAAAGAAGAAATCAGACAGTTCCTTCAATTAAATGACAATGACAATACAACATATCGGAATCTATGGGACACAATGAAAGCAGTCTTATGAGGGAAATTTCTAGCAGTGAATACACATATTAGGAAAACCGTGCGAGCCCAATTAAACAACCTGATGCTAAACCTCAAGCTTCTAGAAAAAGAAGAGCAGGATAACCCCAAAGCTCATACAAGGGAGGAAATTATAAAGATCAGAGCAGAAATCAATACAATGGAGACTAAGAGAACAATACCAAAAATCAATGAAGCCAAGAGTTGGTTCTTCAAAAGAATCAACAAAATTGACAAACCCTTAGCCAACCTTATCAGGAAAAGGAAAGAAAAGGCCCAAATCCATGCAATTAGGAATGAAAAAGATGAAATTACAATGGACCCAGCAGAAATCCAGCAGATCATCAATACCTACTACAAGAACCTATATGCCAATAAGATGGAAAACACAGATGAAATGGACAGATTCCTAGATGTGTATGAATTACCAAAGCTGAACAAAGAAGACCTAAAAATTCTAAGCAACCCAATATCAATCAATGAAATTGAAAACGCAATTAAAAACTTACCAACTAAGAAAAGCCCGGGTCCTGATGGCTTCACTGCTGAATTCTACAAGACATTTAGAGAGGAACTGCTGCCACTACTGTTTAAACTCTTCAATGAAATTGAAAAGGAAGCAATACTTCCCAGTACCAAAAAAAAAGATGCTCCCCAATCTCTTACAGCTGTAAATTCTTTGATAATACATCAAGTGATTACATATCAGTTGGGCAGGGTAGGTAGAAAGCCTTATTGAAGACCCATTTTTTAAGAAAGCAGGCATTATCAAGGAGTTGGGGTGGCAAACAGTTGGGCAGGACAAACCATAGGAAACATTGTTGGCAAAGGATAAAAGCAGACCTTCTGGGCATGGCTAGGGTAGTGGCAGAACCAACAGCAGACCAGGAGTAAGATTCAAATCACACACAGCCTCTCAGAAGTAACTGAATGGCCCACACATGGGAAACCTCAAACCTTACAATTACCTGTGCCCAACATTAGATAAGGAAAAGTCCTGATAGGCCCGTTGGCCCACTGAGACCTAGGCCAAGGAGAGGTGGATTAAAGGAGGCACACCTAGAACCACAGGATGAGGTGTGTCTGGATAAATTGCTAACATATTGACTAGGCAAACAACGTTCCCACACACACCCCATCTAGAATGGACAACTCAAGACCTGCACATGGAAATGCCCTTCACACAACCCCAAAACCCATCTGAACCCTTGTGTAATTAATACAAAAATTGACTAGAACACTTGCCCTTAAATGCAATCACCCAGTCACCAGAGCTTCTTGGCAGGCCTACTAGGATCTAGAGCCATGCTGGGTGCTGGCTGGTGTCCTCAAAGACTTCCCAACTGCCAAAGAGGAAACAGTAGAGGGGAGGAAAGCCTCTTTCCCTCTACCCTCCTAGGTCCTTTGGTCAGGGCCTATAAATGAGAGTGAAAAGACAGATTAATGAGAGGAAAAACAAACAGCAGTTTGTAAACTTGTACATCCTGCTTCCACACCAGAGCACTCAAAGAGGTGGTTAGAATTGGGGGTCAGTGTACCTGAAAGCAGGAGAAGGCAGGGGAGGGGAGCCCCTGGCACATAAACAAGGGGTTGTTAGGGAAGATAACTGGGCTTTGGAGAAGAGATCACAGACAGGATGGTCTCCTGGCATGCTCTGTTTGGGTGACTTGGAGACACAGAGATTACACAGTTGCTCTCCAGGAGGGAATTTATGATAATTAAGTTCTTTTGAGAAGCTAGGCTTTTAGACCCATAAGGGATTTCAGCAACTTGAATGCCTTCAGCTCCAAATAATTCTTATGCTAAAATACCACATTTTTGGGGTGGCATGTCCTGGGCCCCTTCACAGGAAATAACAATGCAGGACAGTCACAGGGCACTCAGTGCAAGAAGAGCCAAGGGCTGCCCACCTCAGGATCCCCACAGATGGTACTGCAAGATGCAGGCCCTTCACTGTAACTTCAGGCTCCCAGAAGCCTCTGGGACTACAACCTTGCCTAAACTCAGGCAGGGAGGACAGAGAGGCAGAAGGGAAGTTCCCAAGCTCGCTGGGCAAAGTATTGGACCCCTTCTCCCCTCAAGGTGGCTCTCTCATCTGCCTCATGTGTGACCGGGGGCGGGGTGGAGGGGGGGGCAGCCTCTTGTCCAGGACAAGAGACTCAGCCTGTCAGGCCAACACCTTCTGCCAGCATGAGATTAATAGACTTTTAAAAAGAAAAGAAAACCAGAAAGGCCACGTGCATGTCCTCCCACCTACCCACCCTAGGAAAAAGGGAAGCCTTTTATTCTCCTTTTGCCAAACTTTGTTTGGCTGGAAGAAGCTTCTTTTTACCAAAGCCTCCGGCTCTTTACCAGCCAGGGCCAAACAAAGAAGCTTAGAGAACCTGGGAACAAGTAAACCAAAACAGCCCTCAGAGAGCTAGGACAGGAAGGCCCCATTTCGCAGCCAACTTCCATCCTGCCTATCTCACTGAGCCCAGCCAGCGAAGCCTCAGATAAAGCCAGCAAGGTAGGCTCTGTCCGCATCGCATCAGGCTAAAGAATCCATCCAGAGAACTTGTCTCCCCCGCCCACCCCACCTCCTTCTTAAAATTATTAACATTCACTTAAAAGGAAGAAGAGGGAGAGGGGCTCAGAGCTCGCCCTCTTTTCAAATTGCGAGAGAAGAGCCCCACCCCCTTATCACAGCAGGTGCACCAGCCACTCACAAAACACAGAGGCAGTGTGGAGCTGAAAGGCTAAGAAATTACTTGTTCTCTTTGTCAGCTGCTCCTACAGCCCTTGCAAATCCTGCTTTGGAGAGAGATATTGTGTCCCTTGGTTTAAAAAATAAAACAGGGGCAGAAGGGAGGTTTAAAGTTGCTAGTAGGGGAAGGGGAAGGAGAACAGGAAGATTGGGAAGCAAGAGTGGGGAGGGCTTGTGTGCTGAAGTCATTTGGGACCTGGTGGCTAGATTAAACGGTCGGTTTTGAACTTTTTGGAAAACTCTGGGTGCACATCCTTGGCTGCATGGGCAGGATTGGGGTGGAGATGACATCCAGACTGGCTAAAACACACACCAGAATGACCAGAGAGCAGCCGTAAGAAAAACACACTCCATGTATATTAAAGAAAAATAAATTTAAACTCTTGCTCAGCCCCTGCCTTCTGCATCAGAGGAAGCTAATTGATTTCAACCTCCTGGGAGGTCCACCTTTGGGAGGGTGTGTCTTCAAAATGACATGTCAGCTGATTTTTCAACCTGCCACTTGGCTATGATGGTATTGGCCAAGTGGCCACCAGCATCTGAGTCTCAGAGTCCTCTAGTGTCTTCTTCCTCGGCTCTCAAATCTGCAGAGGGAACCTGCCAGCTTCAACAGCCCTCACGGTGGGGAAGCAGATCTGGTCCAGGCCAAGCATAAGCTGACTTGGAAAATGTGACTACACTGAACTTTCTTCTCCTTGCAAAAGTCTCCATCATTATCAAGGGACAGTTATTTGTTGTGCTTAAAAATAAAGATAAGACAGTGGAAGTAATGGCCTCAGCATGTCCCTTTGCCAGTGATGCCCCAAGGAAGCCATCAGAAGATGGGATCCCAGGCTACAAAGCAAGCTGGGTCTGAGAGTTTTGCAATGATCCTGCCATTGAAAGGAATGGCTCGATCTGAACTCAGAATATGCAAGGGCAACCATGACAGATGATTAATAAGGGAATGTAGGAATATGGCAGCATGAATCCCTTTTTTTGCTCATTTTTTAGTGTTTCTGTGAACTCTAAGAACTAAAACCATCTACGTCTACACACAGCTTTGGACACTGAGGACTAACATTACTCTGTCCCACCTCCGTGAGCCCCATCTAACATCCGACATCAACATGACTTCCCTACTCTACTCTTCATCAGTATGGCTTTACTGTTTCTGCAGAAGTTAGTGGCAACTGTCCTGGCTGCTCATTACAGGGACTTCCTGAAGGACACGTTGACTCTCCAGTGGAAAATAGACAGGCCAGGCCCTAAAAGTTCTCAACTCCTCACCTCAAAATCCTCACCCCACTGCTCCTGGGTCCCTGTGTTGCAATCCCCCTCCATTCTAATCGAGCCTCCACCCTGAAAAGATGTGACTTAAACTAAATGTCCAATTCTAAGCTCATTTCCTCCTGCCTTGCCATTCCTTCTGGTAACACAGCTGAAGCTGTAAGTGGGATCTCCCTGACCATGGTGAGCACAGGTTGTTTGAGGAACCAGCTTCTGCTAATCCAGAATAAAGGACTGCCTAAACTCTCCTTATCTGCCTAAAAGCAGATCCTCCCAAAAGAATGCAACTGCCATAAAACCCCTCCGCAGGAGTTTCACAATCAGCAAACACTGACTCCTATTACCAGACAGAAGTCCAGGACAGTACCAGGATAAGAAATCAAGGAAATGGACACTATTTTAGGACCATCATATCTCCCGTCTATTCTCCTAAAGGCCAATTTATCTTTCCTAAAAGCCATTTGTTTTCCCATAAGTGCCTCTTCTCACCCTCCCATTCCCCTATTAAGATCTTATAAAGCTCTAAGTTTTAACAACCTCTTTGAAATCATTTTCTGTGAATTCTTGTGTACTTAAATGAATAAAAATCTATCTGTTCTCTTGCTAATTGGTCTTTTGCCAGTTTAATTTTGCAGGTCTACGTTGCAGAACATAGAAGGGTACAGGGGAAGATTTTCTTCCCTTCAGTACAACAAATTAGAGGAAAGGCATGTGTGGACAAGACCAGTAGAGAAAAAGTGATACCCATGATGAAAGCCAGCAATACTAAGTAGTAAATATTAACTCACTCAAGTCAAAATTACTGAGCAGGTAACTTTTTGAATACTCTGGCATTGAAAAAAAGATATATTCCCAGATCTTTATGAATTCCCACATTCAATCTCTTCCATGAAACTTCTGTCTGCCTAAGAACTATATTTATTAGACCTCTTTGCTCCATAAGCAGCCCTAGAAACTACATTTCTTTCCTAGGCCTTTTTCTTTTTCTTCCTATTCTTTTTAAAAGATGAATAGACTTTATCTTTTAGAAGACTTTTATTTATATAAAAATTAAGGAAATAGTACAAATAGTTCCATCCATCCTCTACTCCCCATAGTCCATTTCCCCTACTATTCATATCTTTCACTAGTAGGGCACATTTGTTACAATTAAAAGAACCAATATTGATATATGATTATTAACTGAAGTCCATACTTTATTCAGATTTCCTTCCATCATTATTAACTAAAGTCCATACTTTTATTCAGATCTAGTTTTTATCAAATTTCCTTTTTCTGTTCCAGGATCCCATTCAGGAAACCACATTACATTTCACTGTATGTCACTTTGGGTCATTGTTGGCTAATGACAGTTTATCAGACTTTCCTCATTTTTGATGACCTTAGCATATTTGAGGAGGACTGGTCAGGTATTATGAAGATATCCTTCTTTGGGGATTTGCCTACTGATTTCCTCATAACTAGACTGGGGTTATGAGTTTAGGGGAAGAAGATCACAGGTACAATTTTCAACAGATCAGATCAAGGCTGGACTCTCAACATGATGTAGCACTGTTGAAGTTGACCTCAATCACCTAGTAAGGCGGCAGTTGACAGGCTGCATCTGACAAGTGCACTGTGAACTTACTCTTTTTGCCACTCTTCCATACTGTACTCTTCGGAAAGCAGTGTCTGTGAGCAGCGCACACTTGAGGGAGGAGTTACCTCCCATTGCTTGAAGACCCAAATATCTATATAAATTATTCAGAAATTTTCCACATAGATTTGTTCCTTCTTTCAATGTATTACTTTATTCAGTCACTTACTTACATAGGCATGGACCCAGATATTTATTCTATACCCCAGTACTATTCTATAACCCAGTACTACTCTTTCATAAAATAGCTCACATTGTTGCAACTTTGCCATTTGGAGCTCTTCTGACTGGGCCCTGTGTCTCTCTGAAATGCCCCCAGTGTTGTGGGACTTCGAAGATTTTTTTTTAAAGCATTCCCTTACTTGCTAGAGCTATAAGACATTCCCAGTCATCTTGTACACTTCCTGCGCCAGACATAGAATCAGTTGTTTCTCTAAGAACCTCCTAGACCATTTTTCATGAAGAAATTGAGTTTCTATCACAAGAGATACAGTGCAGAAAGAGCAGGAGAGAAAAAAGTCTAATTGAGAAGCTGATGAAAGCTGAGTGACTGAGAGGGGCTTGTTGGTGCCTGAAGGCCCAGGTACCCTGGTGTAAGTAAGACTCGAGTTCATGCTTCCATTTTTATTTGTAATATCTTACCATTCATCTGATTAATGCATTTGTGTGCAATTATTTTAGAACTGTATGCCTCAGTAAATTACAAAGTACTTCATGCCATTGTCATTCTAGAACCGTTTGGGAGTAGTTCAAACTACAAATGTTAAATTCAGAGATTTAAAAAGCCAACAACAAACAACTTAACATCTCAGCTGTGCTAGTTTTCTATACCCTGCTCTTAGCCAATGATCTGGGCCCGGAGGCCCCACTTTTTTGTTTTTGGTGATGGTGCTGCAGGTCAAACTCAGGGCTTCCTGCATGCTAGGCAAGCACTCTATCACTGAGCCATACTCTCGGGCCCAATACTGCCATTTGACTTGTCATTATAAACCCATCTCCTCTGTGCAATGTTACCTGACTGAATTCTTCCTACTGAGTCAATGACGAATATCCCACCATTGGCATCTTAATTACATATATATTTTAATAAAGGCCTTTGGAAATTTTAGAAAGCTAGGATTTAGATCTAGTCATTCTGGCTCCAATGTCCATGCTCTTTAACAATATAGTGACTCTGAATACCATAATTTTAATTTATTCTGCAAACATTCATTGAGTGCCTGCTCTTGGCCTGTTTTGTCTCCAACAGATGGAAGAAGAATGTATTATGGGGACATCAGAGGCAAGCTCAAAGGCTTATGCTCAGAGCCCTCACCTCGCTTTCCTTCTCGCCCTCAGACATCCCGTCTGCAGCTCATACACATTCACCACAACAACCCATGGCCATTCCTCAGCATACCCTCTGGTCTCTTGCCTCTCAGGGTCTGTTCAAGCTGCTACTAACAGTGAAATTCTTCTTCCTCCTGCTACCCAGTGAAATTTTCCCTCCATAAGGCTCACCCCTAATCCTATCTTCTCTATGAAGTTTCCAGAGCTCCTGGATACAATCCATCTCTCCTTCTCTTGTACATATAGGCACTTTCTTTGTGCATTTATTATAAAACTCTCACGGATGGTGTCTTAAAAACAGACAGTGTGCCTTTTCCATCTTCTACTTCCAGTACTCATACATATATGCACAATATAACACTCTATTGTGATAACAATATAACACTCTAAAAACACCTGTTGAAATGGATGAATGACATGTCTGGGAGCCCTCAGGATCCTAGCTCGATCCTATAGACACAGTTCCAGTTTTCAAGAAGCTGATGGTCTAATTGAAGAGATGCTGGAGAAAAAAACAACCACAAATAACACTGATAGGAAGGCAGGAGATGAGGTAGAAACAAAGCAACTGAAGACCTAGGATGGAGTCCTGGCTCCAACACCAACTCTGTGAACAAATAGTTCATTCTTCTGAGCCTCAGTTTCATACCCAGTAAGATGAGGACTGATGGTGTGCAGGTTTCTGCCAGCTCTAATAGCTATAATGAGTCTAGGAGTAGGTTAGAGATGCCAAGAATGCTTTCTCAACAGTGTGATAGGGCTCAGGACATGCTACCCCAAACTAAGGTGCCTTGACATTTAAGAAAACAGCAGAAGCAAGAAGGTCACTACTCTTCTATTCCCCCACCCCACATCTCTGCCTTGAAGCAGGTCCTAAAACACTCATGGGAGAGATGCCTCCCTATACCCAGAGGAAAGGAATGCCCTTATCTTGGGAGATACCAGGGTAGGGGAGAATCTGAACAAACAGGCCTTGCTAAGTCCCTGGAATGTTACCATCCTCTTACACCCCCTTTGTCCTATGACTGTCACCTCCCCCTCAACCTAAGCACAAAAACATACACGTTTCCCCATTTCTTTGGTTGTTCATTTCCAAAGGCTCCTGGTGTCCTATAAAGCTTATGTTAAATAATGTTGTGTCCTTTCCTCTTGTTAATCTAACTTCTGGCACAGGAGCCTCAACAGGATCCTTGCAATGGGTGAAGAGAAGAAATCTTTCCTTCTCCAAGTACATCCTACAAGATGGATGTCACGTTCCAGCCTCTCAGCCTCAAGCTGCAGATACCGCTCTCTGTGCCATCAAGAAGCCATGGACTAGGATACAAAATGAAAGAAACAAAATACAGATGCACACACTTTGGGAAAGTGTTGCAGTACTAGCAAGTTATAATGACAGATCCACTAGAGAGGGGCTGGCCCTGAGTGGAGCCCAGGAGGAGGGCTGGGAAGGAAGAGGTGATTAGGGCTTACCCATCCATGAATCTGGCCACCAACACCATCATTACAGCCACTCACTCAAGTGCCAGCCTGCCCTTTTCTCAGCCTGAAGTCTCCCTCAGAGCCATCCAATGAATCTCACTGATTCTCTGAAAACTGAGCAACATTCTAATGACTAGTTGGGCTTTCCAATTTGTGGTATAATGAGAGAGAGAAAACCTCCTTTAGCAGCTGGAATAAGACTTCCTCTCAAGGACAGTCCTATATTTACCAAGAAGCAATCTGTTGGTTTGCCACATGGGTTAAGAAATGAGAATCCAAGCAATAAAAAAATAGTGCAGCTCTGTCTTCTTAGGAAGTTAGTTTCCAATATATGACAGTCTTTTCTTTTGTGAGCATTCCAATGGTTCAAGTCTATAAGCTTGGCTATGAGTTCAGTCACAGTGAAAATTACCTGGCATGATGAATATGTAAAGAATTCGAAAATTATAGGAAAATCAGAATTAAGTATGCAAGGTAGAAGGAAAAGAGCAACCAAAGAGTTTGAGCCCTGGGTGGAAAGTGAGGGGAACTGGGAGAAAACAAAAATACCTAATGAGGTGCCAGCTATGGCCAAGGCCAGCCTGGGCTATATAGAGAAACCTTGTCTCAAAAACACAAAAAAGAAAAAGAGAAAGAAATATCTAATGGAGACTTTTAGTTGCTTGTTGTTGAGTATATGGCAGAAGTCTCCCTGGTTTTGCTCAATGAGCTAGCAGTAAAGATTCACTCTGCTGATCCCAGGCTCCTAGGGCAGAAAAGCTCAGCTGGTCCCAGAACCTGGAAGGAAGCTCCCCGCCTCCATCCCAGGCTCCTAGGGCAGAGAAGGTGAGCCAGTCCCAGCACCTGGAAGGAAGCTCCCTGCCTCCATCCTAGGGTCCTAGGGCAGAGAAGCTGAGCTGGTCCCAGCACCTGGAAGGAAGCTCCCCCACTGCCATCCCAAGCTCCTAGGGCAGAGAAGGTGAGCCATGTGGGCGCCAGAAGCACCCCCTCCCGTGGAAATGAGAAGACACATAAACAAGTCTCAAAAACAGACTTCTGGATCACCTACAGCAACCCCAAAGGGAAATGAGATGGAACACTGTGATACTCAACCACCTGGACTCTCTGAACTGGCAACAAAAGAGGATCTGGGAAAAATGAAATCAGAAATAATTACTCAGATAACAGCAAAGATTTTACTCATGGTGCAAGACATGATTAATAAATCTAGAGAGGACACAAATAAAAAAATAGAGGATCTGAGGAACATGATGGAATCCCAACATAGGAAACAAATGGAATCCATAAAACAGATACAAACAGACTTCCAAGAGATTAAAAACTCCATCGAAAGTCTGTGCAACAGAATGAACCAATGTGAGGATAGAATTTCACATATAGAAGATAAGATTGCAATTAGTGAACAGGAAAAGAAAAATTGCTTTAAAATTGTAAGGGAATACGAGAAATCAATCCAGCAGCTGCTAGACGATGCAAAGAAGAAGAACATAAGACTGATTGGAGTCAATGAAGAAAGAAGAGAGAGTACTGATGACATAAAAAAACTGTTCACAGAAGTGATGGCAGAAAACTTCCCAAGGAGGGGAAAAGAACTTGACATACAGATAAGGGAGGCATATAGGACTCCAGATAGCCTTAATCAAAAAACATCTACACATAGGCATATAATAGTTAGGATTCCAGAAATCCAACAGAAGAACAAAATTCTACAAGCAGTGAGAGAAAAGAAACAAATCACATACAAAGAAAAGCCCATCAGAATCACCCAGACTTCTCAATGCAAACCCTCAAGGCAAGAAGAGCTTGGAGTGATGTATTTCAAGCCCTAAAGGAAAACAGCCTCCAACCCAGATTGATGTACCCTACAAAACTATCTTTCAAAATTGATGGAGAAATAAGATACTTTCATGATAAAGAGCACCTCAGGAACTTCATGAATACCAAACCAGCACTCCAAAAAATTTTAGACAATACCCTAGGAAAAGACAATGAAGATCACAACCCCTGGAAACCCAGCAGAATGAATCCATTGGGTGTGACAAAGGCAAAGGGGAAGAATCCAACAAAAAGAAAAAGTCATGACAAGGCTTTTAAAACTTTTGACTTCATCTCCCTAATGAGTGTATAATTCAATCTTGTTATTGTACTGATTCGTATTTTTCTGATTCTAGAGTTGCACACCATTTCTTGTGCTATACTGGCTATTTATCATCTTCTTATGTCTACATTTTAATTGGGTTGTCTATTAATGAGCTCTAAGAATTCTTTATGTATTCTGATCATAGGTTATATGTATTGTAAATATGGTCTGTTTAAGGACTACTTTTCATTTTAATGATGTCATTTAAAGTTCTAAATTTCGGGCCAGGGATTTAGCTCAGTGGTTTCATCGCCTGCTGCGCAAGCGCAAGGACCCGAGTTCGATCCTTGGTACCAATAAATAAATAAATAAATAAATAAAAATTTAAAAAAATAAAGTTCTAAATTTTAATGGAATCTCATTTATCAATTTTTTTCTTTTATACATCATGTTTTTTGTATCCTAGGTAGTTCTTGCCTACCCTGAATTCATAAATATTTTCCCTTATAATTTCTTCTTAAAGTTTTATACTTTTAGGCTTTCTTATTTAGGTTCATAGATCCCTTCAAGTTATTTTCATGTATGGAAAAAAAGAGTTGAGGTTAATTTTTTATGTACGGATACCAGGTGTTCTAGTGCCATTTGCTGAAAACACTATCTCTCCCTCGGCTCTTGAATTGAGTTTATATTCTATAAAATGCTAATGTTAAATAATCTTTCAAAACTCAGTGGACCCTGCTGGGGATCCTCCCCAAAGAATTAAAAGAATCATACCACAGTGGTATATGTGCACCCATGTTCATAGCAGCACAGTTTGTAATAGTTAAAACTTGGAAACAGCCCAAATGCCCATCAACTGGAGACTGGATAAATAAAATGTGATTTTTTAATAAAACGGAGTACTACTCAGCCATAAAAAATGAGAAATTAGAGACATTTATAGCTAAGTGGATACACATTGAGACAATACTCTTAAGTGAAATAAATATGACACACATGTGTAAATACCGAATAGTTTCTCTGGTGTGAGAAACTGAAAGTGTAAATAAGGACTAAATGTATAATAGGTAATGTGAAATAGGAAGAAAAAGGGCAAAGGGGAAGGAAGTGGGAGGGCTAGGGGAAAGGATAGAAGGGAATGGGATTAATATGAGAAAATGGAAAAATAGGAACAAAATCTTTGTAAATAGGGAGGAATGGAGGGGTTGAAGGGAAGACTGGGCAAGGGTGAAAAATAAGAACCAAGAGAGACTATGTAAAGGTGCAAATTTCCAATGATGAATGTCATTATATTGTATACCTAAAATGTACCAATTATTAGAATGAATAATTGATAATGTAAAATAGGAAGAAAAGGTCCAAAGGGGTAGGGGTAGTGGGAGGGGCAGGGGACAGGAAAGAAGGGAAAGGAAAAAATGATGAGAAATGGAAAAAATGGAAATAAAGTCTTTGTAAATAGGGAAGGGTGGAGGGTGTGAAGGGAGGGCTAGGAATGGGGAAAAAATAAGAACCAAGATGCTTTATGTAAAGGTACAATTCCCAATGAGAAATGTAATTGTGTTGTATGCCTACAATGTACCAATAAAATAATTTAATACAAAAAAAGAAAACTCAGTGGACCATATATGTGTGGTTCTATTTCTAGATTCTCTGTTTTATTCCAATGATCTATATGTCTTTCCTTACACCAACACTGCCTTGATTACTGTAGCTTTAGATGAAGTCTTAAAATTAGGTACTAAACGTCTTCCAACACTGTTTTTGTTTTTGTTTTTGTTTTTAACTTTTCTAGGTCCTTTGTACTCTTACATAACTTTGAAATTTCAATATCCAATTCTTCATTTATAGCAAGTATACACAGACCTGAATTTTTATATATACCTTGTGTTTTCTAACCCTGCTAAATTCAAGTACAAGTTCTAGGGGCTCCTAGAGATTTCTTAGTATTTTCTCTGTAGATGATCATTTCATCTACATATAAAGATTTTGTTTCTGCCATGCCAATCCTATCCTAGTTGTGTCATTTTATTGCCAGACTATTTTGGTGGGGACTAGGTTTCAAAGTTTAATGGACAGATAAAGAGTATGCATATCTGCCCTTGTTCCCCACCTTAAGGAGAAAGCATTGTATCTTCTCCATTCATATAAGGCATTCTCGCTGGAAGTATAGAGTACACGTCTTTAATCTGTTGAGAAGTTTCTGTGCTACTTCTAGGCTCCTGATAGCTTTTACCATGAACAGCTGTAGAATTTAGTCCAATACTTTTTCTCCAACTAGTGACAGGATCATATGGCTTTTTCCTTTCCTCTGTTTAAATGATAACTTTTGGGGGCAGATCTTCCAATGCTGAACCAACACTGCCATCCCTATAACAAAACCACTTTCTACATCCTGCCAGAGCTGACTTCCAATAGTTTGTTTTGTTAAACAAATTTCTATCTATGTTCATACTTTTTTCTTCTATTATTTCTATTATCTTTATCCAGTTTTAGGATTAGCACAATGTTGAGTTCCTAAAATGAGGGGAGAAGTGTTCCTTCTTTTTTCTGCTTAAATTGTTTGATATAATTTATCAGTTAAAATATTTATGAGCCTGCTGTTGTCATATAGGTAGGTTTTCAAGCTAGGAATATACTTTCTTTAATAGGTGCTATTCAAATTTTATAATTTGTCTTCCAAGGTACTTCGTAGAAGTTGTCAAATTTATTTCAAAAAATATTTTTGTAATATGATTTCTATATCCTTTTAAATTCTGTAAAATCTGTGGTAATGTCTCCTAGATCTTAATATTGTAATTTTAAAAATGTATAACTGATATTGTGTAACAGGAAGAAAAGGTCTAAAGGAGCAGGGTAATTGTGAGGGGTAGGGGAAGGGAAAAAAGGGAAAGGAAAACATATGAGAAGAGGAAAAAAAATGGAAACAAGGTCTTTCCAAATAGAGAAGGGTGGAGGGGGTAAAGGGAGGGCAGGGGAATGGGGAAAAAAATAAGAACCAAGATACTCATGTAAAGGTACAAGATCCCAATGATGAATGTAACTGTATTTTATACCGAAAATGTACCAATACACTTAATGGGAAAAAAAAAAAAAAAGATTCACTCTGCTGTTCTTTTGAAGAGTCTTAGGAGGTTCTAAGTTTTGCCTCCAGTTTGGCCCAGGGACCATATGTAAGACCATATAATCCAGAGCAGAGGGGACAGTTGACAACCAGGCTTCACCAGGAGGAAAAAGGTCGAGGTCGGGCTCCCTTGAGTGGGACGTCCTGAGTGGTTATCATAAATATGTGCCATCCTAAAATAACACCTGGGCTTTCTGTGACAGGAAGCACCATGATGGCAGATAGACTGGATTGCATCAGTCTTCAGAGGATGATCACCTGGGGACAGACCCAGCTGGGGAACAGGAAGGGGAACTCTTGCTTTATCATCATCAGTGCAGATCATGCCACCAACTAATAATCTATAGCCATCTGAAGGTCCCTGGATGGATACATACACCCAGACTTCAGTGGTGACTTTGGTGAGAGAAGACTGCAACTATTCAAAATATTCATGCCTCCCCTCACACACCACTGTTCTCCAAAAACATCTCCAACTTCTTCAGAACAAGCAACTCCCTGTAGGTTTCTAACTGGTACCATGTGGACTGGCTCAGCAATTCCGTCATTGTCATAACTAGCCCCAAAGGAGGTGATCAACCAAGAAGAATGGACAATAGCTCTCCAGAAATCACCTCAGGATCTGAGAGTTTGCTGGCTTGTTTTGCAAGTAGACAAGAACAAGGAAGAAACAAGGCTAAAGAGAGCCACCCGAGCTGGAAAGCCCCCACCCCCATAGATGCATATCCTGCTCCACCTAAATGAGTAATTACTTTAAGGAATTAAAGAAAATGGCACATTGGAAAGGAGGAGAGCCAGGAGAAGACTATAATAGACACTGGATACCTCAGAAAGTTGGAGCATCTGGCTTTATGCATCCCTCTGGTGAGGGAAGACCACACCAACCTGGGCAGCAGCAACAGCAGCTGTGCAGAAAGAAGCCAACTTCAAGAAAATGCAACAGCAAAGAGCAAAGGGAAACATAAATCAAAAAATCCCCAGTAAGAATCATATACTGCTTTCCTGAGTGTGCACACATCCTCTGCCTAAGTGCCTGTGAACCAGTCTGAAACACAAGTCATAATAATGTAAGCCAGGTGTTTAAACTTCCTACCATACTGGCTGGCAAGCCCATCAACACAGAGTAATAATAACAACAACAACATCTGAAGTGCATCTGTGTTTCAACACATAACAAACATATTATCTTTCTTCTCCAAGTAGGTGCCTGTTCTACATTTATATTGTGATAGCATCAAGGAGACTAGGGACCATGATCCTTCTTAGAAACAGCCCTTCCAGCTCAGAAAGGAACACTGGTGTTTTGTTATTTTGTTCTAAAGAAAACAGTGATGACAAGTGGTGAGATGTTGCTTCAGAGAAGCAACAGGAAGTCTTAAATTGTGGAAGATATGGATGCTCAGAGGTAACCCCAAGTAAACATAAAAAGTAGAAATTTAGGAAGCACCAAGAGTAATCTTTCCCCAGATACATCCTTTCAGACTGCCCTCTTCCATTAAAAAGGGAGGAAGGGACCAAAATAATCCTCAGGAACACAGGCAACATTTTCCAGAAGATCTCAGAATTGAATAAAAATCCATTCCCTTTTTCGAGCGGTGTCTCCAGTCAGCCTTTTTGAGGTTGCAAACTGAGACTCTTAAAAGCTGGCTCCAGAGAGAGGGAGGAGAGGGTGTTGTAAGAATTCAAAGCGAATCACTGCCATTCACATAATTCAACAAAAGTACAACCTCACTAAACTCAACTAAAGTAGACCTTCCAGGGATGCAGTTTGGGAACTGGGAAGCAAAACCACACTTTCAGTCTCTCAGCCTCTCTCTTTACTTCGCTTTTGTTTTCAATTCTGCTCCACTTTCTGCTCTCTAAACAAATTTGCTCTGTTTGTTCATCATAATCCTGACCTAGATTGTCACTCCCGGCCTAAGTCTCCATGACCTTCCAGCTCTCAGCCCACAGGCAACTGGGACATCCCTCTGGCTCTCGGCACAAATTCCCAGAAAAGGTGCTGACTGGGCTCCCCATTGTTTGAAATGAGCCACGAGAGTCAAAGAGGCATGCTGGGCCTTTTGGTCAAGGGTCCCCCTGGTCTGTCACTCAATCAGTCCCATAGGTAGGGAAGACTTCCTCAGAAGCACACAGTCAGAGGAGGAAATGAAATTGGGACAGTCTTGTGCTTATTTACTTGACCACTTCCCTATTTATAAAAGCAGTGGAATTATCCTGTTATTAGTCATAAGCCCTTTAGCAAGATCACTGGACAAATGAATAACTACTTTCAGACAAAAAGTTGGGTTGGCTTTTTGAAGGAGACCTTATTAGTCAACTTTCTGTTGCTACATATGACAAGTATCTGAGAAAATCAACTGATAAAGAGACAAGGTTTATTTTTGGCTCATGGTTTTCAACCTTTCTGTCCATGATCAGTTGGTCTGGTTGCTTTGGGCCTATGGCAGCATATCATGGCAGGGAGCACACGAAAGAACAAAACCTTTCATCTCATGGCTAGGAAGCAAAAGAGAAAGAGAAAAGGGCTGGGGCTCCATTATCACCTTCAATAACCTGACGATCTCCTAGTAAGCACCACCTCTTAAAGGCTCCACCACATACTAACAATGCCTTTAACACATGGGTCTTTGGGAGATACTTGAGATCCAAACCATAGTAGAAGTCCTGTATAATTTTAAGGCCTGGACACAAAACTCAGACCTAGAGCCCCAATTCATCTGAGAAAAAGCAGAAAGGATCTTGTAACAAGTAACTACCTGGATATGATGTGATGGTTAAACTTAATTGTCAACTTGATTGGCTTGGAACCCACCTAGGGGATCAAAAAAGCACACTGCTGGTTGTGTCTGGGTGGGTCATGGAAGCATAACATTGGTTAGGATCGTTATCTGGTCCCTCACCCCTTTCTGTTGGTCACTGTTCCTTTGCTCTGCTTCCTAGCCTCCATTAACTTCCTGGATACCATTTCAGGCTTCCTTAACTACCATTAAGCAGTTTTGCTCCACCATGCCCTTCTGCCATGATGTTTTTGCCTTGAAGCCAGCTAACCATGGACTGAATGTTTTGCAATTGTGAGCCAAATAAATCTCTCCACTTTTAAGTTGCAGGTGTCAGAAAGTTTGTTCCAGGGACAGGAAAGCTGACTAATATACCTGCCTCCCATCTCCTGAGCATCTCCACAAAGCTGAGAACCACATGTAAGCAGGATGTCCAGAGAAATGAAAAAATTCAGGGTGTCCCACAGCCCGGGAAGAATGAGGAAACTGGCATTTGGGGCAGAGCCATTTTTGCTGAAATATACAGTACAAGCAGCTATCACTAAAGCCTGGGAAATGACAATAGTGCCCCAGACATTGTGACATCCAAAACAATCACACAAAACTCCTGCACATATTTCTACATCCATTTAGGGTGGAGTATCACCCCCCAGAAGAGAACTTGAACCAGATGCCACCAAGGCAACCCTCAAGTTTGAGAATATCTATACTTTGGGAAAAAGAAGAGAGAAAACAACCGTACAGACATCAAGAATATTGGTTTGGCCGAGGCAGAAACATTTTGAAGCTCATCATCATAATGATTTTGACATCAAATTGTCAAAGAGTGAGCCTTTGACTGTGGCCTCCTCCATGGAGCCATTAGAGTTTATGTGTATGTTTTTTAATAAGATAAATATCTTCCTAAAACAACTTAAGGACAACCCTACTCAGATATAAGAAGATGGAGGAAATGACTGTTTAGGGACTTAGGATTCTACATGAAGTCTCAGGGATTAAAGTTAATGTACATTTACTGGAGAAAAAATTCCTTTCACAATAGCATCCAAAAAAATGAAATACCTAGGAATCAATCTAATGAAAGAAATCAAACACCTCCATTCTGAAAACTACAGCATTCTGAAAAAAGAGATTGAAGAAGAGACCAGAAAATGGAGAGACATCCCTTGCTCCTGGATAGGAAGAACCAATATAGTGAAAATGGCCATACTTCCAAAGCTGCTATATAGATTCAATGCAATCCCAATTGAAATTCCAGCAGCATATTTCACAGAACTTGAGAAAACAATCCAAAAATTCATTTGGAACAAGAACAGACATAGAATAGCAACAGCAATTTTAGGCAACAAAGTCAAGGTAAGGGGTATCACAATCCCCAACTTGAAACTATACTACAAAGTTACTGTGATTAAAAACAGCATGGTACTGGCAAAAAAAAAAACAAAAAACAGACCTGAGGGTCAGTGCAACAGATTAGAAGATGCAGAAACAAGTCCAGACACAATCAGCCACCTCATCTTTGACAAAGGAGCCAAACACCCTCACTGGAAGAAAGACAGCCTCTTTAATAAATGGTGCTGGACAAATTGGGTTTCATCTTGCCAAAGATTAAAAATAGACCTATATCTTTTACCATGCACTAAACTAAAATCGAAATGGATCAAAGATCTAAACATTAAAACAGAAACACTGGAAGAGATTTTAGGTAGAACTCTTGAAGACAATGGCATAGGAAAAGATTTCATGAACAAAACCTCAATTGTGCATGAACTAGCACAAAGAATCAACAACTGGGATCTCATTTATTAAAAAGCTTCTCCACAGCAAGAGAAACCACCAACAGAGTGAAGAGACAACCCACAATGTGGGAAAAATTTTACCACCTGTTCCATAGACAAATGTCTACCAGCTAGAATATATAAAAACTTTAAAAAATCAGACCTCCCAAATTTAAAGACCCAATCCAAAAATGGGCATCTGAAATGAACAGACATTTCTCCAACAAAGAAGTAGAAAGACCAAACAAACATATGAAAAAATGTTCAACATCACTGGTCATTTGAGAGATGCAGATGAAAACAACACTGAGATTCCACCTCATTCCAGAAAGAATGGTTGCTATCAAGAAATCAACCAATAATAAGTGCTGGCAGGGTTGTTGGGGAAAAGGAACGCTTCTCCAGAGATTGTGGGAGTGTCGAATGGTGCAACCACTATGGAAATCAGTGTGGAGATACCTCAAAGAACTAGGATTGGAAGTCCCATTTGACCCAGCTATTCCCCTGCTGGGTATCTTCCCAAAAGAATTAAAAGAATCATACCAGGCCAATATATGCACACCCATGTTTATAGCAGCACAGTTTGTAATAGGTAAGGCTTGGAAACAGCCCAGTTGCCCATCAACTAGAGACCAGATAAAGAAGACGTGTTTTTTTTTATAAAATGGAGTACTACTCAGCCATAAAGAATGAGAAACTAGAGACATTTATAGCTAAATGGATGCTCATTGAGGCCATACTCTTAAGTGAAATAAACAGGACACATATGTGTAAATACCGAATAGTTTCTGTGGTATGAGAAACTGAAAGTGTAAATAAGGATCAAAATGTATAATAGATAATTTGAAATAGGAAGAAAAGGTCCAAAGAGGAAGGGGAAGGGGGAGGGGGAGGGGAAAGGAAGTAATATGGGAAAAGGAAAAAAACAGAAACAAAGTCTTTGTAAATAGGGAAAGGTGGAAGGGTTGAAGGGAGGGCAGGGGAATGGGGAAAAAAATAAGAACCAAGATACATCATGTACAGGTACAAATTCCTAATGATGAATGTCATATTGTACACCTAAAATGTACCAATAAACTTAATGAATTTAAAAATATCAAATGAAGCTAAAAAAAGTCTTAAGGGGAAAAAAATTAATGTACATCTTCAGTTAAAATACATATAATAATATTGTTACTGAGAGATGCATTTATGCAGTCTAATGAGGCATTCTGAAGTAATGATCAGTCATATATGGGAAATACATGATTGCAGGATGCCAATGCACTGCCACTCTTAGACAGACTAGCACCGTCGCTGAGGACTTTGCCTGCAACAGCTCTCAGCTTTCTGTCACTTTCCTTCCATAGAGGCCAAGCCACAGTGCCTCTTGATAAGTACCCTCCTAAATTTCCCCAGAAACTGCATTTTCTGCTGCTACAAGGAAGAAATTAATATAGGAAGCAAACAGGTCTTATTCTGCCTACTCACCCACTCCATTCCAACCTGACGGTTTAATCAACTCAATGTGTTTAAAAAATAAATTGGATTGTATTGGGTAAGAGAAGCTGCTCAGAGCTCTGTGGTCACTCGGAGCAGAAACTCCAAGGCATGCCTCATTTTTCAGATTGGTTTTTGAATGTATTTTTTTCTCCTTCTGATTGTCAGTCCCAAAACAAAGACTAGAGATCAGGGGAGAGTGCTTTGGTACTGACCAACTGGGCTTTCATTTGGGCAAATGTTTAGCTCACCCAAGCCCTCCAAAATGCAGTAAAATGGGCATTAATAAAACCCTCCTCATCTGTTCTGTAAAGTGATGACTGAAGAGATTAAAAGACCTCATGTATAAGAAAGACCACAAAGCACAATAATGCTGACTCGTGATGAAGAAGCAACACAGAGCTCCAAACTTCCCAGAAGCCACCAGCAGATGAAGCTGCATCCTGGGTCCGATTTGAAAGTCTTAGGCACATTACACAATGGTTCTGATCCAAGCTCTCCTGTGTTTGTCAATCACCTGTTACATCCTCTAGGCCAGGGCCAAGAAAGGACAAAAAAAGTGATGTTCTGGTTTGGATAGGGTTTGTCCCCTCAGGTTCATGTGCAGGAAGCCTGGTCCCATGTGGCAATGTGGAGGTGGCAGAAACTTTCTTGAGCTTCATGGAAGGTAACTGGGTCACAGGGATCCACCCTCATGACTGAGTTAATGCCATCATGGGGGAGTAAATCAGGTCTCATGGGACTGGATTAGTGGGATAAGAATGGGTTGTCACAGTGATGCCTAGCACCTTCCCTGGATCTTTCTTCTGTTTGTGCCACTCATCACGCTTCCAGACACTCCTGCCATCATGATGCCACCTCCCATGAGGCCCTCACCAGGTGCCATCACCATGCCCTTGAACCCCTAGAAGTGTAAGCTAAATAAACGTCTTTTCTTTACACGTTATTCATCTTCAAATATTTTGTTATAACAACACAAGACAGACTAAGACAACTGGATACAAACTGCACACTCAGCTCTAGAGACTTTCAACTTGAAGTCCTCTGCCTGGCATGATGCTGGGTGTTTAGTCTGTCTCTTCTACAAATCCCATGGAATCACGATACTTGCCACTGCTAAGATGTTGGTGGCTCTGAGTCATTCGTACGGATGCACAGACTGTTAGAGGTAGAAAAGGAATGTAGATTTCTCATTCTCGAGATAATAAAACTGAAGCCCAGATTAGCAAAGAATCTCATTCCTCAAATAAGAAAGCTTCCTACTGAAAGTTGCCTCCTTTATAAATCCTCAAATGAGTAGGTGATATTTGAATACCGAATGATACTGCAAGACAGATGAGTATTGATTTAAATGCTGCTATCTGACAGACCCAGCCATCAATCATAACCTGATATCTCAGGAGAGTCATTCTTCAGAAAAGGACTTGGGAATAACATGAACAGAATTTATAGCTGTCCTGTGCCCAACTGCTAAGACCAGGTTCTCTAAGTAGGGCAGGCAGGAGAATCAGCAGGAAAGTTTGCTGCATCCACCTCAAGAGTTTCTACTTCAGCAGGTGTTATGGTTTAGATCTGAAATGTCCCCCAAAAGTCTCATGTGTTTGGAAGGTGACTGGATTTCAATGGTACTTCTCCATTGATTAGCTTATTGTTGAATGCGCTGTTAGGAGGCAGGGCTTGGGTGACCTGGAAGGGTTTGTTCATATTTGCAGTTCCTCCTTTCTCTCTCTTCTTCCTGGCTCCCATGAGTTTTCTTTCCTCTGCCATGCCCCTCTGCTATGCTGTTCCTGCCTTGGAGCCAGCCAAACTTATGAAAACTGTGATCCAAAACAAACCTTTCCTCCTTTAAGTTGTGGGCGTCAGGTACAGTGTCCCAACAACAGAAAAACAATTAATACAGTAGATGTAGGATGAAGAGAATCTGCATTTCTAGCCAGTTCATGCTGATACTGATGTTGATACAGAAGCTATAGACTGTAGGGGAACTAGTGACATATTTGGAAAATTATGCTGAGGCAAAGGGGGCCCCTACACAAGTAATTTATAGGAATTTTCAGAAAACTGGTAGTTATATTCATAATCTTTTATATGGTGTTATGGGCTGAATTATCTCCCCCCCATTCATATGTTAAAGTCTTAATTGCTGATACCTCAGACTGTGACTGTATTTGGAGATGGGTCTTTATGGAAGTGATTGAGGGCAGACCCACTGGCTTTCTCCCCACTAGGCAGTGCCCTCTGTCGCCATGGGTAAAGGAGACCTCAACAAGCTGAGAGGCACAGTGTTCTCTTATGGCTTCTCATGCAGACCTGCAGGGAAGAGCAAAAGAAGAAATATTCAGACTCTTCGGTCAATTCTGCTGAATTCTTCAAGAAATCTTCAAAGAAATGGAAGACCATGTCTGCAAAGGAAAAGTTGAAGTGTGAAGATGTGGCAAAAAGTAACAAAGCTCACTACAACAGGGAGGTAAAGAATTATGTTCCTCTCAAAGGTGATAAGAAAGCAAAGAAAAAAGATCCCAATTCTCCTAAAATGCTAAGATTTGTTTTCTTCCTGTTTTGCTCTGAATGTGACCAAAGATCAGAAGGGAGCACTCCAACAGATAGATCCACTGGAGATACTGCAAAAAAATCAAGTGAAATGTGGCTTGAACAGTCAGCCAAAGACACAGAAAGCAACCAAACTACAGGAAAAATACAGAAAAGGCACATTGCTGTATACCATATCAAGAACAAAAGTGAAGTAGAAAAGAAGGGTCCTTGTAGGCCACCAGGCTCAAAGAATAAACCAGAAGATTAGAAGGGGGAAGAGGAAGGAAAAGATGAAGATGAGGAGGAAGAGGATGAAGATGAAGAAGTGGCTGTCCTGTAATGACATGTAGAGTGTGTGTGTGTACTGAGGCATTGTTTTGCTAAGAATGTGAATTCAAGTACAGCTCAACATGAGCTTTAGTAGAAAAACTATACAGATTTTTGGATAGCTGATAAGATTCTCTGTAGAGAAAAATACATTTTTTAAAAATTCAAGTTGTAGCTTCTTGAGGGGCCACTACTGAGAGTTAGGTTTTAAAGCTTCTGATGTTGAATGTTTCTAAATGGTTAATGGTTTATTTAATTTTACGCGTATGGTAGCACAGCAAGCTTGCAGAAACTAGCGCAAATAATAAATTTGGGTTTTTGGTTTTTTTACAATTTTGAATTTTGTGCTTTTTAAAAAAAAAGATTATAATAAAATTGTATTATTTCTTTAAAAAAAAAGTGATTAATTTAAAATGAGGCCAAATGGTTAGTCCCTAATCCAATTTGACTAGTGTCTCCATAAGCGGAGACAAGGACACACACACACACACACACACACACACACAGGCCATGTGAAGACACAGCAAAAAAGGCCATTGAGAAGCCAAGGAAAGAGGACTCTGTACAAACCAACCCTTGGACTTCCAGCGGGCAGAACAATGAGAGAATAAACTAGTTATTTAAGAACCCAGCCTGTGGCACTTTGTTACAGCACCCCAGGCAGACAGGAAAATTTATACTAGAAACCAGGAAGCGTGGGTGCTGGCTTCAGCCCTGCCTTGAAGCAGATGAACTTCTTTCTCTCCTCTCTGCAGACCTCCCACGGCAGCCAGTCAACATTCTCCTGTCACCTGAGAGCAGAGACCTAGGCACTTTCTGCCACATGAGGTTCCTGTGAAGGTGAAAAACGGGAACTGAACCAGGTATGATGCCTGTAATCCCAGCACTCTGGGAGGCTGAGACAAGAGGACGGCAAGTTTGAGCCCAGCTTAGGCAACTTAGTGAAACCCTGTCTCAAATTAAAAAAAAAAAAAAAAAAAAAAAGGCTTTGATAAAAAATAATTAATTAATTTAAAAGGGCTGGGAGTATAGTTCCGTGCAAAGGCCCACGGTTCAATCACCACTACCTCAAAAAAAAAAAAAAAAAAAAAAAAAAAAAACCATGAAAAAAAACCACAGTGGGGGTTGGGGGATGTAGCTCAGTGTACAGAGCAATTGCCTAGCATGAGTAAAGACCTGGGATCTATCTTCAGCAACACCGCAAAATATTGTAGCTTTCTTTGCTTCTGGTGCTGAATAACTAGAGGTCTGGATAAATAACAATGACAATGATCAGTTTGACACCAATGGAAAGCAATCAGTCTCGGATCCAGAGAACCGGAAGCCTCTAGAAAGAAGCAGAATTTCACTGCTCCCTTTTAAGTAACTTTAACCAGGGGCAGAGATTGAATGCAGTGTTTTCAGCAATCCCAAAGGGCAAGAAAAGATAGAGCTGAGGGCTATCAGGGCAACTGGCAGTTGAAAACCAAAATGGTAGAGGGAAAAGAGAGCCAGGGGCTGCTCACCATTCTCCCCTCCAGTCACCTGTTAATTCTTGGACTCCATTTAGAGGTTCAGCAAAAAGCAAGTAAAATGTTAAGTGCAACTGAAATGCTAAGCATCGAGGTTTTGGGAAGACAAAATTGGAATGTGGAACCCAGCAAAAGGAGGGCACTGACAAAGCCCAGGGCCCTCAGTTGGGGTCTGTGGTTGGGTTGGGTTGAACCAGAGGCAGATGGAGCCTCAGGAAGAATGCACCCCAGCCCAGATGAGTTGGCTGCTGGTGGGCTGAGGCAGTATGACTCTCCTCTAGTTCCTCCTAGAGAAACATCTGAGCCCTCTCTGGAAAAAGAGACTGTCAATCAGAACCTCTGTAATGTTATATCCATAGTGGTTGGGCCTCAGAGATGACTAGGTGTAGTGCAAAACAGAATTAAGAGAAGACAGACACTAGAAATAGTTCCACAGATGACTCAGTTATGAATCTGGTTCAGATGATCTGTAAAAACTTTTAAAGAGCTCTGAAAATATGTTCCAAAAAAGACATAATTTTACTACAGAGTGGACTTTATTTTTTATTCTTTTTTTCTATTTTTTTTTTTATTAGTACATGTTTGCAGCACATTTTTTTTATTTGTTTGTTTGCTTTTGTTTTTGTTTTTTGACATATGGTCTTGCTATGTAGTTCAGGCTGGTCTTGAACTCACTATGTAGCCCAGGCTGGACTCAAACACCCTGCAATCCTCCTGTCTGAGCCTCCCGAGTGCTGGGATTACAGGCATGCACCAACACTCCAGGCTGTACACGTGTATTTTACAATCATCTTGGGGAGTGGGTTCATCATGCACATAACACAACTTGCTTCCTTTTTTTAATTCCCTTCCCCATTCCTCCCTCCTCTCTCCCTCCTCCTCTAATCCCCCTTTTCCCATTTTCATTTTTGATATTATTAATCTTAGTTGGCACATAATGTTTACTTCATTGAAGTTATTAGGTCCCTGTACATGGCATATCTTTATTCTACTTGTTTCCCTTCTGCTCTCCCTCACCTCTCACCCTTGTTCTCTTGTACCTCTTAAAAAGAATGCAGTGGAAATTCTAGAATTGAAAGACTCAACTGAAACTATGAACTGATTAGCTGAGTTTAACAGCAGATTAGACTCAGCTGTGGAATGAACTAGTGAGCAAGAAAATAAATCACTAAACAACATTTAGACTCAAGTTTAAGGAGTAAAATGAAAGGAAAATACACAAAAAGAGCATAAGACACATATGAGATATATATCCCTTGAAAAATTTCAACCATCAAAAGGTTAACGTAGATGTGACTCAATCCCAGAGACAAGGAAAAAGAAAGGAGCAGAAGCAATAACTGAAGAGAAAATGGTGAAGAATTCTCTGAAACTATCAGTATCAAGTCACAAAATAACCCAAAATTAAAAACACTACAAACCCCAAGCAGAACAAATACAAAGAAGATGGCGAAAAACTGTATACACATAAAGCATTGTTATGCGATAATTATATTTACAGACTATTTTGCAAAAAAAGAAGAAAATGTTCAGCTTGTTTGCTAAATTCAAAGGATTAAAAAGAACAAAGAAGTAATAACAGGACATCAAGAAAAAGATATCACAACTTAGTGATATTTCCATCTCTAAAAAAGACACTAATTCCTAATTCCCAAATACTCAGGAAGTGATAACCATGTTTAAAGTACTAGGTACTTTATAGGCATATAGGTAGTACACTTATATATAGTATATAGGTAGTACAAAATAGTACAAAAGTAGTATTTATTGGGGCTAATATAAAATAAAGGCAATATTTATTCATAATATCTATTATATGTTATTTGGGGAAAGGAAAAGAACTGATCCCTCGTGAGCACACAACAACTTAGCCCATGAAAGCCCAGAAACGGGCTGAATATATGGGGACAGCCACTCCCAACTCAGCCTCCAAGACCCTGACACCCATCCTTTCTTGGTGGTGGCTCTCAGATTCAAACCCTCTCCATTCCTTCTCCATCCTCAAGGTCTATCTATGCCTATCACTTCACTCCTGTACCCCAGATCCAGCTGCTCCTTGGTCCCTGCCTCAGCTATATACTGTGTACCTCCAGCATGACAGGGCCCTTCAGAGGTGGAGAGAAACCTAAACTGCTTCCAGTTTTTGAAGCTTCTAGTGTATTATCTTTCAAAAAAGAAAACCCAAAGGAAGAGACAAGAAAGAAAAGGAAAAGACTGCAGAAAAGCATTAGCAAAGCAAGCATGAATGCTATCTTTAGGAAAACCTATTTGCAAGCCAGGCATGGCAGCACACATCTGTAATCCCAGCATTCAGGAGGCTGAGGCCAGCCTGAACTACATAGTGAGACCCTGTCTCAAAAAGAAAAGCCCATTTTCAGGGTAGGCTCTTGGCTCAAATATGGGACCTTGGATTTCCAAGGGTTCCCACCACTCCCTGGTACAACAGGCTGGCTGTGCTTAGCCACTTACCCAAGTAGTGTGGATTCTGCTGTGCTTTGGGAGTCTGGAATTGGCAGATGTACCAGTGAAAAGATGCTTACATGACTCGCCCCAAGTAAAAACCTGATGCCAAGTCTCGCATGGCTTCCCTGGTAGACACCGTATCCCTCAGTTGTCACAACTTGTAGGGTGTTTTGTTTTGTAAAGATCCTAATGGCTTTGACTGTAGAACTGGGTGATATTTCACTCCATAAAAAGGAGTTCAGTACCCCCACAACAGAGGAGGGGTTAAGCACATCCAGTCTGACTCTACCAAGACAGGACTCTTGGAAGCTTGTACCTCATTTCAGCCCTTGCACCATCTCTTTGCTGATCTTCCTTTGTGTCATTTTGCTGTAATAAGTGATAGCCTGGAGGCTAACTATGAGCTGAGTCCTGTGAGTCCTGTAGAATGGCTGAACCTGAACTGGTCTTGGAGATCCCTCACACAGAGAAGGGGACAAAAGCTAATACCCAAAGAGGGCACCCAAACAGTGGGTTATTTTTGAATGTTGAAGTGCATGTTTTGAAAACATTCTTTACACAAACCAACCCATAGAGGGATGACCAATACAAAATAATTTTATCATTCACATGACCACTGTAACGTTTATAAAAACACAGAGGAACACTATGACCAGCCACACTCAGTAATGAGCCTAGGGAGCACCAGGTCCTTCAGATCTCTTCAGCTGTGGAATCCTTTGTTAGAATGAAACCTTTTGTGAAAGTGGAGAAAGTGAAGTTCCTCTGCTTCAAGACTGGCTGCACTTCCTCTTTTGAGGTCCCCCAGGAACTGCTCAGACCCCGACCTGATTGGAGGACACACTGAAAATCGATGATCTGATTTAACCCTTTAGCCTACAGCCGGGAGAGCCTGGACTCAGATCCAACTGAAGAATTGCAAATGCATTCAGTCCTTATCAAAGCATTTCTAATCCCCACCACCACCACCAAAAATAATGAAAAAACCCTCAAGAACCTCTTAAAACTTCTCTCAGTTTTTTTGGTTCAGCCCACCCTGCACTCTCCACCTCTCTAATATGATTTCAAAAGAATATGCTAGAACCAAAACATTGAAGGGGTAGAGTTTAAGGCTAGCCACATGACTACCCTACCCGCTACCACAGCAGCCAGCCAAGGAAAGGCAGAAGTGGCTGAGGGGCGGGCGAGTGGAAGCAGCAAAGAGCAGCCAGCCCTGAGTGGTGACTGTGCCAGGGTATGGAACCCAGAGGTGTCCAACCTGCCCAGCCTGTGACAACAAAATGTCACCCTTCCTCCTCAGACCCACACCAACTCAGTTGCTTGATTGCAGACAGCAAGCCTTTACCATCTTCCCTTCCCCAGAGCTCCCTGGGGCCCCCAGGGAATGCCCACATGTTCCACAAACCTGTCCTGCATATCACAGGCCACCTCAACCACCATCTGGCCCTAGGCCCTAGCCCTGCCCTCCTTGCCGCCCTGAAACCCAACTCTGCAGGCAGCTGCTGGTTCCTTCACTTCACCCTGGCACGGGCACAAGCCTCCCCCGGTCGCTGTCGGTGGCAGTTAATACTAAACTGTAACATTTGAGATGTTATGAAAAGCGAGGGCATGACCAAAGAAAACTGCAACCTCAAGAACCTGAACTGGATACTTTACATGGCTGTGGGTCACAGACATGGGCCCCAGGCTCCTATTGTGTTCTGGCCTCCAGCCTATACCTCAAGGGTCAGTTCTCTTTCCCCAGAATAAATCCAAGCCCCAGCCTCCCCAAAAATTAAGGAAAGGAACGCTTTCCCCAGGGGAGAAAAAAATTTTGTGGAAATTTATTTCTGCCTACAAAGAAGACAAACTTTTACATCATTAGCCCCTTGGGCCTCAAATTCTTCATTTCTGAAGAGGATTAATGCTTTACCACTATTTAATCAAAGGCCTTAAAAATCGTTTCCTAGACAAATAGACAACAGTTTGTTTTCAAGATGAAATAAAGCCCCTGCACCAGAAAAACAGAAAAAAGATACAACAATGTTATCAAAGCAACTGGTTGAACATTTTTTAAATGGTAGTCTCCCTACTTTTAGCCCTTGATGTTCCACAAAAACACATTGGCCAACAAGCATAAGAAAAATGCTAACTATCACCAGTTATTAGGGAAATACATGTCAAAACCACAATGAGATATTGCCTCACGCCCATTAAAATATCCACCACACACACACACAAGAAATGGCAAGTGTTTGTAAAGAGGTGGAGAAATTGGAACTCCTATATCCTGCTGATGAGAACTACTGGAAAAGTGTCTGAAGGTTCCTCGATATAGGATTCCTAGAATTATCATATGATCCAGCAATTCTACTTCCTGGGTCACCCAAAAGAATTAAGCAGAGTCTCAAAGAATATCTGTACACCATGTTCGTGGCAGCATTATTCACAATGACTAAGAGGTAGAAGCAACCCAAATGTCCATCAGTGGATCAGTACACAAACACAATTGGGTAGATCCTTACAATGAGATATCATTATCACTCATGAGGTTTATTTGTTTTGAGGTACAGGGGATTCAACCCAGGGCCTTTAACTGAGCTATGCTCTTTGAGGTGGGGGAGAGACAGGGTCTTGCTAGGTCACTAAGTTGCCCAGGCAGGATCTGTACTTGTAATCCTCCTGACTCAGCACCCCAAGTACTGAGATTAGAGGCATGTACCACCACATGCCCAGCTTTCATTCTACATTTAAAAAGAAGGAATTCCCGTTACACACTACATGGATTGAACATAGCTAAGTCCTGAAAGCATTAGCTAAGTGAAATAAGCCAGGCACAAACAGACAAACACTGTATGATTCCACTCATCTGTGGTACTGTACTCTGAGTAGTCAAAATTCATACAGGCAAGAAGAGAATGGCAGTTGCCAGGGATTGGGGAGAGGGGGAAGTAGATGGTTGTTCTCTAATGAATATAGAGTTTCCACTTGGGAAGATGAAAAAGTTCTGGAGATGAATATTGGTGATAGTTGTACAACAACATAAATCCCTCTGAGCTATTTACTTAAGTATGGCTAAGCTGGTAAATCTGATGATACACATTTTAACACACATTTTTAATAAACATAAATAAATGGTGGGAGGAAAGGCTTGGGGCCAGTCTCAGTCAGAGCACCTCAAAGCATATACATCTCCCCTCAGTTAAGGATACATGGGGAAGTGAAGAGTCCAAGAAACAGGACAGATCCCCATTGTCCAGGACAGCTTTCCACAGGGATAGAAAATTCTTTGTACCACCCAGGCCATGAAGCATTTAAGATGTGACTGAGTGGCTGAAACTTAAATGTCATTTCCTTTAGTGACTTTACATGTAAATAGCCATGTGTGTCTGGTGACCATCATACTGGACTATAGGAAAATAACTGATTGGCTAGCATCAGGTTGCAAGAAATTACATTTTTTCTGTAAGGATTAAGGCAGAGGTAGCTTCATTATCAGGCCAATTATAACCAGCCGGTTTGTAAAATTTGGCTGTTATCTCTCTAGTCCTGATTTCTCAGAAGATCAGATAAGCAGGTTAGTTTCACTTTGATTTTTAGCCTAGAGTGTTGGAGCCCAGTGTAGGAGCTTGGTTCAAAATGATGGCCTCCTATCATTTTTACACTAGACCCATCACTTGTAAAATCATCCTATTTAAATCTTCAGACTGTTCAGTTCTAACAAGTGACTGAAATATGTCAAAAGGGAGATCCTGGGAAAATGGCCAATGACAGGACTGAAGCTAAGAATGGCACTCTTCTATCATTCTCCACACACACACAGTTGAGGTTTCCAAGGGCTATGAGTTTGCCTGGCTTGCAGGTTTATGGGGGCTGGCCTATACACATATTGGAATATTTCACACAGAAGTCCAGATTTCAGACTCCCTTTAAGAAACAGAAAAAAGTGGCAACGTTGCCTGCATTCCAACTCCAGCAACAGATGGAGGTGAGTTGCTGTCCACCTCTAAACACTATCTCCAAGTGCCAGGGTCCCCAATAGGCTTGCTTCTCACATCCACATGATGTGCCTGGTCCCTGTAAGCAGCTAGATTTGCCACCTCTGTTGGAGAGGAAGAATTCAGAAATCACACTGAAAGGATCTATTATATGTCTCTTCCCCACCCCCAGCCTACCACAGGGCAAAGAAAGTCTTATTCCTCTTTTTATTCCTCTTTTTTACCCACAGTAGGTGTTCCAATTATACTTATTCAACTGAATTGGGCTTTAAAAAGAAAAACAAGTAGAAATCTGAATCACACCATGTCCCTGACTCTCTAAGAGAGAGAGGATAAATGATCTGTCCAGATACCATGGTATGAACAAGAACCAGGCCCCTGGTACACTGCTTTGCTCTAAACCCTAGCTTACCTGCGGTCTCAAAGGACATAGCTCCAGGTTAGTCCTGTAGCCCGGACCCCCTCAGGTCACCACGATAGCAAGGTTCCAACCCTAAGTCTTCTGGGCAGGGGGCTGGGCATTCCCCACAGCACACAGCCATAGCTCAGGTGAGGGAAGCCAGGAAAGGTTGGGAATGCTATTTTTAAATTTCCAAAGATCACACTGCACATTGATAATGGGAGCACCTAAGTGGCCAGTGTTACAGCCCAAGTCAGCACGCCATCTAAATGCTGAAGATAATAATCTTGCTTCTAATAGTAGCCCCTTGAAAAGGCGCCCTGTTCAATGCAGTGTTGCATTAAATGGGACTGCTTTTGAATAGGCTAGGCTCCATTTCTTTATGAAGAAAATCTCTCTGAATCACCATCTCCCTGTGGTGACACATTCGTGTATTCAACTGGATGCTTCACTGGTTTTTTTGTGTGTAAGTTGAAGCTGAAAATATTTTACCAAATATAAATATCACTATATGATGATTAGTGGTTTTCTGCCTATTTTTTCCCTTTTATCCATTCCCCTTTTCTTGTTGAGTTCTTATACCTACCATTCAGGGGCTCTCTCTCCTTTTTTATGCCTTGTATAGTTTTTCTGCATTTGTTGAAGACTTAGTGCAACCACTGGATTGTCTGAATGGTTTGGGGACCCTGGTCATAAATCTCAAATAATAATAACCACTATTGCCTAGGCAATTATAGAGTGCCATGCACTAAATTAGGGAGATGCTTTTATATATCTGATATTACCCCATTTTTATCAGGATGTATTTATAGAATGGAAGTTGTGGCCAATTCTTGGATTATCAGTCCAGTCAACAGAATAATAACACAAAGCCAAGAGATATGCAGGCATTAGAGTATGTTTGAATACCTGAAAGACATGTTGCCCCCAGAGATAAGCATTTTGTGAAAAAGAATGCAGCATTACTTTCAGTTCAAATATCCTTTGGAATTAGATGGAAAAGACATTTCTTTTACCTTAAGAGCCAAAGAAATACAAAATCTAATCAATTGATCTTATCACCCTGATGGACAGTTCAGTCTTCGAGCAGACTGTGACTGTCCACCATAGAGAACAAGGAACTCCAGCCTGTCCCTTGAGTTGGGGTCCCTGTCATGGTCCCTGTCAATCCTATACCTAGGATTCCATATGGTCCATCAGGGTTGACAATAAAGAATGCCTTCAGTGAAGCAGCTGAACTCACCCAACATCGTGAATCGAATTTGATAATCCCCACACTCTGGGAGGCTGAGGCAGGAGAATTTTGAGTTCAAGCCTTGCCTGGGAAATTTAGCAACTTAGCAAGACCCTGTCTCAAACTTAAATTTCTTCCTTAAAGGCTTCCTTAAATGCAAAGGCCCTGATTCAATCCCTAGTACCACACACACACACACACACACACACACACACACACACACACAAAGTCTGAGGACATTTTCCCAAGCTTGTTTGAAGTACACAATTGTTTGCTTAGTGGATCAACACCTTGTAATCCCAGGAACATTTAGCATTTAATATAGAAATTGGTAATATTTTCATGTTAAGAAGTCAGTTGAACATTTCATGTTTTAAAATTTTGCATCACTTAAGATAATATGACCAAATACAGTAACATTTCAGCCTTGTGACTCCAATCTAGAATGTGTAATTGAGTGATTGATTCCGGCTCTTGATTTTAAGCTGCAATCATACTGAGAGCTTATACACAATTAGGACATTTAAGAGTGCTTAAGGTCCACCATATTCATGTTTATTAGATTTATAAAAATTACTTCAATGCTGGAAAAAGTTCGTCAGTCAGATCATTTAAGTCCTTAAAAAGGAGCTGTATTATGATAAGTTTACAAGTACAGTTTAAAATATGTAGAGTTCAATTAACTAAATTTATGAATTGGAACATATGCAATTCAAAGGCCCCTTGAAAATGATTGTCAAATCATGCTAGAATGATAACTAGAATAATAAAATCCTTAAATTGAACTTAAAAACTTAAGGAGGTTCTAGCTTTCTGAATTGAATATTCAATTCATTTGGTTTATATTTCAGTAAACAAAATGTTAACTCACAAAACTAAAAGAAACTTCAGAAATGTCTTTTCATACACACTTCCCCCGAAAGCCCTGGAGTACATCCAAAAGCAATAAACACAGAAGACCACGCTTTGAGACCTGCTCAGGGTGTGCGAGATTTAGCCTGAGGGTACTCAGGTGCTATATGAGACCCTTGTGATCACAAGCAACTGCCCTGTGGCGTTGCTACCCTGTTCCCTCTGAGAGGTCCGGGGCCCATGGGTCTGAGACTTGACCTTCTACCCGAATCCTGCAAGAGGCTCAAGGGGCAACCCAGAGAGTGCCCAGTGCCTTTCCTAGAAACAGAATCCTTTCCCCAGTTTAATAGCCCAGAAGGGGCTGGGGGGTCCCTAAGGCACCTAAATACTAGGGAGATTATACAGCAGTCCTAGCCAGGTTTTGTTTACTTGCCCAGAACGTTGTAGAGGTTCGATAAAGACATTATTTATTGAGGGCACACAAGAGTTTAAAACTCCTTTGCCAACACCCATCAAATGTTAAATACAACACAGAAACCAGACTCATGGTTGTTAGCAAACAGAATGCTGGAAAGGCCGTGGTGCCTTCCTGTTGACCTTTGTAAGGGTTAATGGCTGCTTTTCTGACTCTCAGTGTAGCAGCTGCAGATGACATCATATTTTCTGCCACATTGGCTTGAATCAACACAATGAATCCACCCAGGGGAAGGCCAAGGCCATGTGGGGCTTAGAAGGAAGGACTGGGGAGAAGTGTCCAAACAGGTGGCACAGGGACATGTCCCCTGTCTGAGGAACATCAGGAAGTGACCATTCCAGGCATTTTCACAAAACAGTAGCTGCCCTTCTCACCAGGAAAAAGGCGTACAGGGCAGACATATCAAGAGGCACAGTGGCACATGCCTGTAACTCCAGGTACTTTGGGAGGCTGAGGCAAGAGGGCAGTCAGTTCGAGGCCAGCCTGGGCAACTTGGGGAGACCAAAATAAAAAATTTAAAAGGGCTGGAGATGTAGCTAAGTGCAAGGCTCTGGGCTGAATCCCCAGTACCACAAAAAAAAACAAAAAAGGGCACAGGTGACTGACTATGCACCAGCCCCATGTTGGGGAGTGAGAACATTGTGAATTTGTTTAATTAGTAAGCAAGCATTAATACAGTTGGTTTGTTGTAACTTCTACTGCAGCAAATGCACATATTTGTCCTAGAAGACTTTGTCCTCCCAGGTCCTCATCAGGTGAAAGAACCATCATTTCACACGTGATGGCAAACATCACATTCCTAATGGCACACACATTCTGGAATGCTGTACTCAACAGTCTAAAGACACCCAAAGCCCAAGAAACAGCCACAAAGCTCAGAATCACAGTGTGAGTGATGCTAACACACTCGGGAACAAAATGGAATGGTTTTGTTTATCTAAACTCTCTTGGAATATTGTATGCAAGTGCAGTCTAGCGTGTGACCACACTGACAGTTTCAGAAGCCCCACAGAAAAAATGGCCAGCTGCAATTGCAGTCTACACTGTTCTTTGCTGGACAACCTAGGGACAGGTATTTTCTAAGCAGTTCTGGAATCATCATATTCCATCCATTCTCCTCACCCAATGATTTCACTTTCTGTAATAACCCAGGAGAGACCAAGAAAGTGATGTAATTCTGTCTCCTTCATCATCAACCACCTGCAAAGGTTTCACTGGCTGCAGTCACTCATTCCCCAGACTCCAGAAAGTGCAAAAACCAAAAGGGAAGGTCTCGAGGGCAGAAAAGAAAGCGATGGAGGGAGCCTGGGCAGTGGAAAAATAAAAATTACATTCCTCTTCAGAGAGTCAAACAGAACCCAGGTGGTAAACATAACTTCCAATTACATGCCTTAAACCAACGTTGAAATGTTAAGTTGTATTTTCATAGCAGGCAATTAGGTTGAAAATCCAGTCTGTAAATAACCAGGACTTTACACTCTAGAGTGAAGCTCCCAGCCAGGCATGATGGTGCATACCTGTAATCGAAGCACTTGGGAAGCTGAGCCAAGAGAATCACCATGAATCCAAGTCAGTCTGTGCTACATAGTGAGTTCAAGGCCAGCAAAACCCTGTCTCAAAAAAACTACAAAAAAAAGTGAAGCTCCTGCCTCTCGAGCCTTTCCTTTGTGCTGTGGAGCAAGCAGGCTGTGTTTAATGTTCTACTGTCCTTTCCGTTCAGCGCCTTGCCTGGCTGGAACACAGTAAGGACTAGAGTTTCAAAATGTGAAACTAGGGCCATCTGCCTAGGAAGCACCCAAGTCATTTGTGAAAAATGCCAATTCCTGGACTTACCCCAGACCTAGTGAATTAGATTCTCAGAGGGAGCTCCATGCTTTAACTAAATGAGTCTGGTGCCCAATAGAATTAGAAAACTCCCAATGAAAAGTAGGTTACTCGAGCAAGGATCAGTTTCCCAAGTGAGGAATCATGACACCAACTGATCGTTTTCATCTCAGATGCCCCAGGAGGACCAGGGGGGAGCTTGATGGTCTCAACCTTGAATGTAAATATAGATTCTGACCCAATGGATTCTGTCAGGATCCTAATTTCTAACAGCTCCCAGGCTGCCTCCACCACTGGTGGTGCTTTGATCACAGCTGGAGGTGGGGGTGGGTTCATATACCATCCCAATAGCCAGAGTGAGATAAAGCGCAGAAGGAGATGCCTCCGGCCCAGAAGTCCCTCTTTCCCAGAGCCTAGTGAGCAAAGTATTTCCAACACCAAACTCCCCAGAAGGGTGAAGCTTCAGTGTGACTTATTTTAATCAGTGTGACTTATTTAACTAAGCCCCTCCCAGAAGGTGGATGCTTTCACTAAAGAAAGACCAAAGTAATCTGATCTACGTGGGACCTGCCTCTGAGGCAACTGTTAGGGGAACAGAATGGATAGTCTTCCAGGTCTTGGCCTGTTAGTCACATAGAGTCACTTCTATGGAACACTTTTACTTGAAGTAGCCATGAACCCTGTTCTGATCCAAGTGGCCAGTACAGAAACCTTAACTTTTCTTTGAAAGATTGTCCACGAACATCCAGCCATGTTTTAAAACTATGACAGAGCCAGAAGGGAAGTCATTAAAAATAATTCAGGAGAGCAAGAAATGACCACTGCAGACTAGAACCAGACAGAAGAACTGAGAAATTGGTTCTTTAATCAGAGAGAAAACAACACCTTAGCAAGATATAGAGTCCAGGATATAATGAGGACAAAAATGGTTCTTCGACCACTCTCAATGTCATAAGCAAAACTCAGGGTCTTTGTCTTGGCCAAATATTTTTGGGTACAAGGTACCCTCAGGGTGCTGAGACTATTACCCCTACCCTCTCCCCGACTTGTATGGGAAAATAGATTTTTCATTAGTAAGAAACCATCTTTTATCTCTGGGAAGGTTTCAAATTAATAAAGTAAATCAAATAATGAAGCCAGGATACTTCCATGTTAAACTTGGAATAACGTGGGTAAATATGAACTTTGGGGGGGTAGTGAAAAAAATCTGGCTGATAAAGTATTTGAAAATTGGCCTCCCAATTCTATGTTAAGATCCACAATTCAGGGACTGATTTAGATGGATGATTTTTTTTTAAGTAGCAGCTCTTCTTCAAATTGCACTTTCTCAGTGAGGCCTAGATACTCAGTTTAATATACAGTTGCCCCCTCCCCACACCAGTGCAGACTCCACAACCCATCTTTCTGAAACATGCCCTTCTGACATACTATTTGGTTAATATATTTATTATGCACTGTCTTCACCTCTAACTAGGATATGACATCAGCAAAGTAGGGGTCTCTTTTAGGTACAGATGAGGCACAAGCACCTAGCCCCCAAAGCCAATAGTAGGTGTTCAACAAATTATCTGTTGCAGAATTTATCAAATTAAATATTACTATTTGCAAATAGTTGTAGAACATCTGATTTCTTAAGATTCATCATACCTGTAAATTCAATTTATTTGAATTACAAAAACAATTTAAATGGTTATAGAGGTTTTCTTTGTTGTTTAGATAATTGAAGTAGTATTATGAGTTGGATCTGTACTATTGGGAAGCAGTGGAAACTTTAGAAAGTGGAGCTTAGTGGAAAGAAGTTAGATCATGGGGCATGATCTTGAAGAGGATATTGACACCCTGCTAGTACAAACTCAATGGAGATCAGTATGGCAATTCCCCAAAAAATAAAAAACTAGAAATTCCAATCAACCCAGCTATTCTTGCTTATTTTTTGGTTTGTTTGTTTTTGGTTTTTTTGGTACTGGGGATTGAACTCAGGACCTTGTGCTTTCGAGGCAGGCACCAGAACCACTGAGCTAAATCCCCAGCCCAACCCAGCTATTCTCATTCTAGTATCTTCCTGAAAGAATTAAAGATATCATACTACAGTGATACATGCATACTCATGTTTATAGCCACACAATTCACAACAGCCGAATCATGGAAGTAGTCTATATATCCTTCAGCAGATGAATGGATAAAGAAAATGTGGTATTTATAATAGAGAACTGCTCTGCTATAAAGAAGGATAAATTTGAGTCATTTGTAGGAAAATGGATACATCTTCAGACCATAATGTTAAGTGAAATAAATCAGACATCAAGCTTAAATATTCCACGTTTTTTCTCATATGAGAAGCCCAAAGTATAAAGAATTTAAAGAGTAAATAAAATATAATAGGAAACAGGGAGATAGAATTTTTCCAAATGAGAAGGGGATCAAGAAATGGGAAGAGGCCGGGGATTTAGCTCAGTGGTTCCGGCGCCTGCTGTGCAAGCGCAGGGTTCTGAGTTCGATCCCTGGTACCAAAACAAAACAAAACAAAGAAGAAATGGAAAGAGAGGAGAGCAAAAGGAGGAGATGGAGACATAAAAAGAATTAAGATGTGTTATTTACATGTACCAACTCCCCATGATCAATGTAACTATTATGTACGGCAAAAACGTACTATAAAAGTTTCTAAAAATAAATCTATATGCTCAGGGGGTCTCTCCTCTCTGTCCTTTCAGATGAAAGAGCAGTCATTATCTACCACCTTATAGTTAGCTCCAGCCCCAGAGATGGACACAGGCCTGTTTAATTACAGGGGAGGAGGGAAAAAAAAAACTTGTCGTCTACCCTCTTTGGTTCAGTCCCTGGGGCCTGAAAATTAAATCAGTCAAAGATAGATTAACAAGACAAAAGATACTGCATACAATTTTTATTAATGTTAATATTTATATCTACAGAGGCTCCTCAGGAAAAAAAAGGAAAAACTCTAAGAAGTGTTCACCCTTGGGGGCTTATATATCATTTTAACAAAGGATGATAAATTGTAAAGAAGTGACCACATAAAGGAAAGGAGGTTTGGGCTCATAGGGGTGATAAATTGTGGAAGGTGACTAGGAAATACATGGGGGAAACCATTGGAAGATAAGGGTTATTTTAGTAAGTTCTTTTTATGTACATCCATCTTGTTGACTCCCTGTCTCCAATGATAAGAGTTGATCTCCTCTTCCTGGTACAGGGAGGGCCCTCTTCTCATGGGAAATTTATGCCTTACTTACAGCCAGATGGGGAGGGCAGAGAGCACTTCCTAAGTCTGCCGCTTCTCAATGGCCTCTAGCTCAAAACTATGTATCAAAGTGCTTATTTTAGGGTAGCATATTCTAGACCCCTTCAGAATTGAGCCTCAGAGACTATTCCTGTGGAAGAGAAGCTAAGACTAGTTACATTCTTGGTCTCCGTTCATGCAAGTTTGGGAGTCTCTAAAATATTACAACCAACTCACAAGCACTGAGTACCTATACTTTTACCAGGAGCCCATTTCTAGCACTGAAGCTTATCAGGAAGCCATGATTTCAGCAATGGTTTCTCCATTTCCTACATTCACTATGCTAATTAGGAAAGTCTCTGGTGTTGGCATTGGCGTAAACCCACCTTTGAGCCCTACAGAAGCAGCCTCAAGGTGTGCACTGGAGGTCCCAGATGATGGGTGCCACCAACCCATGTTAGGGGCCTCACCCACTCCATCTCTAACCTCTCTCAGGCTCCAGGGAAGTGCCTCTCTACTCTCCTACCTTATTCCCTGAAAAGGCAGCTGTCCCTGCATCAGCAAGAACTGTGGATCATGTCTCTGCCACTATCTGCAACACACCCTTCTTCAGAGCGCTGGGAGAGCCTGAGAGGCAGATACCTTGAATAAAAAGAGAAAACCCCAACATTTCTGTCAAAAACCTCCTCTCCAAGTCTGCATAAGTACCACAGATTCTTACATAATGATCATTTCTTTGCTGCTATCTGTACTCCGATTAGTGCTTCCAAAGTTACTCATAAATTCAGTGGCTTTTCCAACTGTTGCACAGGGCAGCTAAAAAACATTCTGCAATACTAAGTAAGTGGTATTACACTTAACTTTACAAATGTGTATTTGAAGGATCTTAAAACTATGATACTGGTTTTTAAATTTACACATAAAAATTGTACATATTTATGGGGTACGATAATGTTGTGACACACATGTATATTGTACCGATTCTTAATATTGGTAGCTGGATAGACATGGAATGTTAGAATTACAGATAGCTTTATTTTTATAAAAATAGCAAGTAATATATAATTAAATTTTCAGCCAAAGAAATGTAAAATGTCTACATTCAAATAATTCCTATTTTTAAAATTCTTGGGCACTTTATAATTTGTAATTAAAAGCCTTTTGCTTTTGATGATTTTTAGTTTTTACAAGAAAAAATTTTATAAGCATGAAAACTAATTTTAGCTGGGGATTTAGCTCAGTAGTTCCACCGCCTGCCTCGAAAGCGCAAGGTCCCGAGTTTGATCCCCAGTACAAAAAAAAAGAAAAGTAATTTTAACATTTTACTTTTTAACATTTGCTTTCTTTCTATATTGTGATGAAAATACATTCAAATTGCTAAAGATAGTTAGCATCAGTAAAACAAGTAGTGTTAGCTCTAGGAAAGGTTTATTTCAGCTCAGAGCTGAATAAGATTTCAGAGGTTTCAGTCCATGGTGATCTTGGGGGCCGTGGTGAAGCAATACATCACAGATGGAGTATGTGGAGGAAGAAGCCACTCACCTCATGGCAGCCAGGAAGCCAAGAGAGAGAAAGGAGGCAGCTAGGGTCCCAGTATCCCTGTCAAGGGTGTCCAATGCTATCACCAACTTCCTCCCTCCAGCCCCTGCCTTCCAAAGCTCCCACCACCCTCAGCAGCACCACAGGCTGAGGACCAAGGCTTCAACATGCAGGGCTTTAGAGAACACTTATCCAAACCACATCACAAATTATGCGCCACAAGACTATAACAAATAGTGAAATGAAAATAAGAAAAAGGGATGTTCTGAAATACTGAGCTCACAGAACCAGAGAGTCAAAGAGTGGTTGTCAGGGCCTTGGTGAGGTGAGGGAGGAATAGAGAGCTGTTGATCCAAGAAGATAAACTTTCAGTGAGACAGGAGGAGCAAGTTTTGGAGACCTACTGTATAGCATGGTGACTATAGCTAATGTATCAAATACTTGAACATTAGTAAGAGAGTAGATCTTAAATGGTCTCACTACAAAAAAAATTATAGGTATATGAAGCTAATTAGTTCGACTGAATCATTTCACAATATATACATACTTTTCAAAACATTACAGTGGACACTATAAATACATACAATTTTTATTTGTCAATTATACCTTAGTAAAGCAGAGGAGAAATGTTAGAAGATAAAAACACAATGTTTATGAACCATGCATAGCTTTACTTATTGCTGATCTAAACAGCTCCAGCCCATTAGTAGAACACCGACATGAGCAAGAATAATTAAATTCAGTTGGCTTTGATACATTGCCAACTTTTAGTCATATGAAAACTAAAGCTTTATGCAGATTTCTAAATTTGATTGTTTAAGATGATATATTTGACAGAGTGGATAAAAAATTAATTAGCAGTTTGTAACTTCTAAATATTTAGAAACATAGTCCTGGGTCTCCACATGTACTCTTGTCCTGGGCCCTACAAGTGTTAAGGATGCCTAAATGTGAGGGCTGAGTTAGAAAGGTGACTGACCTTGTGCATAAGGAGTGGTTACCCTTGACTAAGCACACATTTCTCATTAGAAAGTGATCCACGCCAGAATTTAACTGCAACAGAATATCTTCTGCCTTAGTATGCTCCTACTGCTACAACAAAATACCTCAGACTGAATAATTTGTAAACAATAGATATCTATTTCTCAGAGTTCTGAAGACTGGAAATCCCAAGATCCAAGTGCTGGGAGATTCAGTGTCTGGTAAAGATTCACTCTCTACTTCCAAGGAGGTATCTGCATCCCCATATTCACAGCAACACTGTAACAATTAACAAAAAGTGGAAGCAACCTAAGGGTCCACTGATTGATGAGTGGCTAAACAACATTTGGCATATGCATATTAAATGAAATGTTATCCAGCCTTTCAAAAGGAAATTCTGACACATGCTACAACATGAATGAATCTTAAGAACATTATGCTAAGTGCAAAAAGACAATTAGGGTATGATTCTATATGGGGTGTGGAGTAGTGTAATTCACAGAGACAGGTCATAGAATGGCCTTTGGGCTAGGGAGAGAATAGAGATTTGTTGTTTAATGGTATAGAGTTTCAGTTTACCAAAATGAAGAGTTCTGTACATTGGTCACATAACAAGATGAATGGACTTACAACTGAACTCTAGAAAGTAAAATGATAAACTATGTAAAATGGATTTTATTATACTTTTTAAAAATAAGTAAAAAGCAGACATCCTACGAAAGAGATATAAGGAATGCTTCCCCAAATAAATACCTTTTGGACTCAGAGCTTTTAGAAGGGTGAGCAAGTAAGGGCAGGTAGAATTGAAAGAAGGCTGGTGTGGCTGGTAGGCAGGGGCAAGCTGCCATACTACAGGTGGCCAGAATGTGAGGCTGCAGCCTGGTGAGCATGTGTCTTAGTTACTTTTCTTGCTGCTGAGACAAAATAGCCAACACCCACAAGTTAAAGGAGGAAAGGTTTATTGTAGCTCACAGTTTGTAGAAGTTTCAGTCCATAGTCTGCTGGCTCCAAGGCAGGGCGGCATGGCAGAGGAGAAACAGTCCATACCAGGGCAGGCAGAAACCAGGAAGCCTTGAAGCAGCAGCAGCAAGCCTCCCTTTCCTTTTTATCCCATTCAGGCTATAAGCCTCTTGAGTGGTACCACCTACATCCAGGGTGGGCCTTCCCATTATCCACATCCAGAACTACGTTAAACCAATCAGTGGATTAATTTAGTTATCACACCCTTAATCCATATTCACACATCCTAGATCCAACCACCTCCAAAAAGCCCTACCTATGAGCATGTAAGGCTTTGAGGGGGACATCTAGACACAAGCCATAACAGCGTGTTAAGGAAATTGTGTTTTATCCTAAGAGCAACAAAAGGACAAAGAATATCAGGCACAGTCTTTCTGGGACAGTTAGCAAGCAATTCAGCGCACAATACCCAATAACACGCTAAGTGATGAGGTGGAGAATGTGAGTCTGGAGGAGTCCTGGGGAGCTTAGCACAGGCAATGATGGGTCCACATAGGCGACACAGCCCACTTTGGAGGACTCACCTTGCTGTAGATGCTCATGCTGGGGAAGGTAAAAGCTCTCCATCTGTAGTGTAGAAAACAGGACTTGAGAATTACTGCTGCCTCCCAAACATCCCTCCTGCACCCCTTCTATGCCACCACTACATTTGTCTGTTCTAACCATCAGCCCCGAACCCCCAAGTCAGCCTCCATATTCACCAATAAAGCAACATCACTCATGGCTCCAGATCTCCACTCCTTCCCAAAAGGGTTCTATTACCTACCCTCTGGCCTCAAGGACTCAGACTGTGTGTAGCCAACTGTGTTCCCGGACACGCTGGACACCCATGGCCCAGCATGTTAACTTGGTAAGTCATTTAACCTCTGGAGACTCACAGTCCTGGCATACAACATGGAGATGATACGGCAAGTCCTATCCTAGCTCACAGAGCTGTGCTGAGTACCATGTTGGATAACCTGGGTTGAAACCACTTGTAAATCCCAGAGCCCAATAATGAAAGAGACTACTAGGCATATAAGCTCAGCCTGGACAGACCAGTGGATTCATGGCTGCAAATGACCACAGCCACCGGGGAGTTAACCCGCAGTTAACCAACCCACACAGCACCTGTGGGAGGTGCACATGTTCATGCTGATGATGACCATAAACATACTGGTGGAGATAATAGCTAATCTAACCACAGGCAAAAGACAACAGCTCTTCTGGGTCCGCCCAATCCATTTCCAGTGCCTCTCACTTCCCTCTGGATTTAATTCTATTTTACAGTCCAAAGGTATTAGAGGGCTTTCTGAAATCAGATTTTTTCCCCCATTTATTACCAAATGAAATCAAATGCAGTCCTTCTTTAGTCTTACAGCAAACAATTCTGGCTTTGCAGCTCTTGCTTGGCTGCAGAATCTGTAATTTGTGCAGAATGCCTGGACCACTGGCCCACACCGTGTAGCTGAGGGACCCTCCCCAGGCCACTCAGCAGAAAGAGCACACAGGTAAGAGTGTGACTCTCCTACGTGTGACAGCCCAAATGGGCATCTGGGTAACTATATCAGAGAAGGAAGGTTGTTAGAGGGAAGAGGATCTTGTCAATTTCTGCAAACCCCTCAGAGCCTGAGAAATCATCTAACTTTCATATCTATTTTCATGATGCCAACTCAAATAACACACGTTTCCTCCACATTTTTTTTCTGTGATAAGAATGGGAAAGTGAATTTTCTTTGAAGTAAATCCTTCAGATTTTCAAACAAACCCAGAGGCTTGCGGAGCCAGCATATGCTCAGTCAGTTCTCATTTCTTTGCTTGTGTTACTTACTATTACCACAACTCTCATAAATAACTTTCATGTGCTCAACAATCACTACATACTAAGCACTTACATTCACAAAAATAAAAGGCAGAGCTAGGATTTAAACCTAGGTCCTCGGTGTTCATTTCGGAGGGCTGCTGTTACACATCACTACAAACTGAGTGACTTTACCCAACAGAAATTTATTCTCCCACTGACCTGGAGGCTAGTACAAAATGTAGCTGTTGGTTGGAGGGGTTACTTTTAGAAACTCTGAGGTTGGATTTGTTCCATGCCTCTCCCTGTGGGTTGATACAAATGGGATCCCTCAGCTAGCGGTTGCATCAATCCAACCTCTTTGTCTCTGTGTCTCTCTTATAAGGACATTACTGATTGGAGTTAAGAACAACCCTAATGCAACATGACTTCTTTTTTTATATTGTAGTAAGATACACACAAAGCACTTCCATGCAGTTCACTGATTCCACTTACTAGATGTTGTGCAACTATCATCACTGTCCGTTTCTAAGACCCTTTCATTACCCCAAACAGAAACTCTGTACCTATTAAGCAACAGCTGCCCTCTCTCCCCAGTCCCTGGAACATCTATTTTAGTTTCATTCTCCATGAGTTTGCCTATTCCAAGCACCTCACATAAGTGAAATCATATAATCCTTGGGCTTTCATGTCTAGCTTTTTTAACTTAGCATAAGGTTTTCAAGTTCCATTCAGTGTGGTAGCCTGTATCAGAATCGCACTCTTTTTTATTATAGCATAGTACTGTCTGTCTGGATACAGACATTTTGTTTATCCATTCATCTGCTGATGGACACCTGGGTTGCCTCCACTTTTTGGCTATTGTGAAGCATTTTCTGTTATTATTAACTCTGGTGTACAAATACCTGTTTAAAACCCTGTTTTCAATTGCTTGGTCATTTGGTAATTCTATGTTTAGCTTTTTAGGAATTGCCATACTGTTTTCCACAGCAACTGCACCATTTTACATTCCCAACAGCAATGAGTAGAGGTTCCAATTCCTCTGTATCCCTCCCAACACTTGTATTCTGTTGGGGTTTTTTTTTTAAGTTTTTTATAGAATATTATAACGTCATTTTAATTTATCTAATATATCTATAAAGACCAATTTCCAAATAAAACCACATTTTGGTAGAACCCTATTCACCCCATGATATCACCTGATCCCAAACCCACACTTCACGGTTTGTGTTTCGATGTTCCCCAAAGCCTCATGTGGATGAGGTAGGACTTTCTTTTTCAGAGTTAGCTCAATCTGGAATGTGTGATGCTGTGATTACGGGCATGTGATTACTGAACCACTATATGTGAGCGATTAGTTTGGCCACTGCCCTAATCCCAGTAGTCTGGATGAGATAAAAGAGGCAGAAAGACTCAGTGAAGGTCTCTTGTTGCCTTTCCTATCATGAGGGCACCATGTTGTTTCTCCTCTGCGATGTCTCTTTGCCATCCCTGTCTTGGAGCTATCCGACTATGGAATGAAACCTCTACAGATTGTAAGCCAAATAAACCCCTTCCCCCTCAACTTTGGATGTTGGGGGATTTTTTTTATTTGCTTGGTTGGTTGGTTGGTTGGTTTTGGTTTTTTGGTACTGGGGATTGAACTCAAGGCCTTGCACTTGCCAGGCAGGCACTATGCCACTGAGCTAAATTCCTACCCCTGATGTCAGGTATTTTGTCTAAGCAAGGAGAAAAAAGTAACTAACACACACACCATGGTCCCTATCAGTACTACCTCGAGGAGATACAGTATTTAATCCTCCCAGCCTTTGCTGAGCTGGGCACTCTCATCCCCACTTTATAGATAGGCAAATCAGAGCTCTGAATGGGAAGATAATTTGTCCAAGATCAGCTATGGAATACAGCTGCTCTCTCTTCAACCACCCCAGGCTAAGTGTTGTTATCAGGAAGTATTTTCGCAGCAACACCCTATTTCATGAGCATTCTATGCCAAAGACCTTTAAGAAAATGCACATATGAAATTTTTAATTTCAGAGATTCTAAAAAATGAATAAGCCACCCTCTTTGTTGTATAGCATACTCAAATTTGCCATCAAGTGTACTTACCAGTAATATAATAAATATTTCCCTTCTCTCTTCCTTTCCTCCCTAACATACCATGTCAAGTCCTATAAATTCTGTAATATACTTCATTTTTATCTGACACTGAGAAGTAGCCAAGTTCCCCCAGCAAAGGAGAGGCAAGTCCCAAAGTTCTCTATAAGTCCATGAACAATAACTATTATGATATATATAATATATATATGCAATTATAGTAAGAAACATCATCATTTTTCAGAATAAGGACATACTAGGAAAAAAAACTGTAACTGAGTTCTATTTGTACCCTTGGCATACAGATGCTTTGTAAACTAAGACAATGCAATTTTGATTGCACTGCTTAAGACCTTCATTAATTCTTTTTCACCTAAAGGACACAAATCTAGAATTCTTAGTGTGGCTCTACTCTAATCCCTCCACCCCTTTCCATTATACAGCCCAGCCTCAGGGACCCCTAAGCACCACATACAATTCTCATGCTCAGACATCTCCCTTTACCCAACAGGTGGCTTTCTACTTACCTTTTAAGAACTAGATAGGACTTACTATTCCCTGTGGAACTTTGCATAGACCATCCCTTTCCAGATAAGGTTATCTGTTCATATTTCTGTTGTGGTTTTCATCACACCTCATAAAATTTACCTGAGAACTTCAAGTCAGGAATTCTGGTTTGTTCATCTCAATAGTCTTAGTGCTAGATTCACAGTAGCTGCTCAGTAAATGTTTATCACTTTATGAATTATTCATTTCAATGCCTGCTCCTCTTTCTTGGGTTCATTTTGTCTACCTGGGAGTTATCTTTAACCTTAGTTCAGGGCATTTTCAAATTTATACGTCAAATTTTTTATATTCTCAAATCTTTTCCAATCTCAAAGAAATACTAGGTATTATAGTAAATCCCCTTTTCAGGGAAGATGTGACTGTGTTCCTGTGCTTTTTGCAAAAGGCAAGGATTGCACTAATCTCTGGAACCAATCTTGCTACCCCACCATTGAAATGTCATCCTCTGAAAGCCCACCTCTGTCCTTGGAATTTGCTTTCAAGTAGTTTAAAGGAGACCACTCTTCAGAGAGAAAAATAAATTATGAGAACAAAATAACAATGCAAATGAGCTTCCAAGTAAAAGATATTGATCAACTCTGCTAACTGTAGCTAGGTAATTTCCAGAAAATGGGATCATCAATGGGAAAATAGACACTGGCACCTTAGCAGGGCACAATGGGGACCCAGCAATCACAAAGGGAAGACGATCACTCCTGGACTGAAGGAGTAGCTGGAGCCCTTCACACGCACATCTTAGGCAGTAACAGACTGGCCGAGACTGGGTTGTGTCTCTCCCCTAACCAGAAGCAGATTGCTATAGGTGTGAATGGCCACTAATGTTGGGGTTCGGGAAATGATAGCCCAAAGATGATGATTTGAAACGCTGAGCACTTTGAATAAAAGGAAATTAGAAGGCCTTAGAAGCTTCCTCAGAATCAAGATCCTTCTAACCTTCCTTTATCTAGCGAAGAAAACTTCCAAAAGAAATGTAATCACCTTAAAAGGCCTTCCCTAGGAATCTCATCAAATAACCAGAGAAGATTAAGGGCTGGAGAACAGACTGAGTCCTCATCACACCCAGACCTCAGCTCTCCTGGTGAGGGTGTATCCAGGAGAGACAGCTACAACCCCCCACCCTTGAACTTCCTGGGATTGTCGCTACCTCACTACCTCCAGCAAGGAGGTATGTCCCAGAAGAAGTATGTCCCAGGCCTCTATCTGTCCCTCAACCCATTCATTTCCCCTAACAATCATTTACTACCACTCTAAATGCCTCACCTCCAATTCCCTCTCCCCTATGAAAAAAGTATTCAAGCTTCAACAATCTGACTTTTTCCTTGAGTTTCATGCTTTATACAGCTCTTGTGCACCTGTGCATGTTAAATACACGCACAAATACATGGATGTTAAATACATGCACATGTGTGTTCTCCTGTTAATCTGTTATTCATTTCAAAGAAGCTTCAGAGGACAGAGGGGAAATCTCATCTCTGCATTACTAAGTTGTAGTACTAACTAGAGACTCACTGCTAAAATGTAAGCAGTAAGTCTTTAAACTGAGTTTCTTTGGGTGAGAGACAGGAAAGAACAAGAAGGAATAAGCAAATGATCCCTGTGTCTGAATAAATACTTCCTACTCCAATTCTACTTTTGCTACCCCTCTTCTCTACTTTTCTCTGCTTGCAATTTCTGTTTTACCTAGAGTCACGATGCTACCATGTGCCAAAGAATGATTACACTAAAAAGTAGAAACAGGGCCAGGGATTTAGCTCAGTGGCACCACGCCTGCCTTCCAAGTGCAAGGTCCTGAGTTCAATCCCTGGTACTGGAGAGAAAAAAAAGAAACAGCCAGGCATGATGCCACACGCCTGTAATCCTAGCTACTCAAGAGGATCAAAGGTTCAAAACCAGCAAGGGCAACATAGTGAGACCTTATCTCAAAAGAAAAGAAAAGCTCAGTGGTAGAGCACTTATCAAGCATGTGTAAGGTGAAGAAGTGCTGGGTTCAATCCCCAGTACTGAAGCAAATAAAATAGTAAAAAGATGACAAAAGGAAATTTAACTACTTCATAAAACTGAATAGCAATCAGGATGGAGAGATGCTTAACATGTTTTCAGTGGTAGTGGCATGTAAATGAAACTACAAATTACCCTTTGAACTGAATATTCCTAGCAAATGATGGATTGTGGTGTGAGTAGTAAGCAGAGACCACGTCCCTGACACCAGGGAGGCTTGGGGTGTGGCATCCAGCATTGGACTTGAATAAGAATCTGTTGCCAGCCTGACTTCAGACCCTGGATGTCTCCGGTGGTTGTGCCAGTTGTGCCTCACCCAGTCACGGGGAGCCCTGAGGTGAAGCCAACCCACAGGCCTGGGTTCAGTTGGCCCCTCCCTAAAATGATGTCTGGCCAACCTCTCTCTCCAGGGGATGCTTGGACCGGAGTCACTCAGCAGCTGTAGCTCACATATCCACTGCTGTGTTCCACTATGCATTTCTCCATGGAGGCCTCTGGAGTCACCTGCCTTCCTGTGTCTCTGTAGATCCAAGCCTCCTCTCTCACTGAGCCAGGAGTCAGGGAGAAAGTGCAGCTTGCCACCTCCTCTTCTGCCTTGAGGTCTGTCTCTTCACTTTCCCTATAGGCTCCAGTTCTCCCTTCTGATCCTTCCTGGGTCCCGAGGATCCACCTCTCTCCTTTTTTTCTTACTCAAGTTGTTATATTCCAGTGTCTGGATTCTGAATCTCAGAGAGGCTGATTTTCTTGAATAAGGATCTGAAATGGGAAAAACAGCAGAGCCACAGATCTGAAAGAAGGGAAAAGGAGGAGAGAGCACTTGGAGAGCAGTAGATGGACCATTCCTTGCTCCAGGGTGACACAGAGTGAAATCTTACAACATGGGTTCTATACAAAAGAGGAGAGGAGCCAGGTGAAGTGGTGCACACATATAATCTGAATTACTTGGGAGAGTGAAGCAGGAGGATCACAAGTTCAACCCCAGGGTGGATAACTTAGCTAGATCTGTCTCAAAATGAAATAATTTAAAAAGCTCGGGTAGAGCTCAGTGGTAGAGCACTTGCTTAGCATACACAAAGCCCTGGACTCAAGCCCCAGAATGACCACAAAAAGAAACATAATTAGAAGCGGAAAATCCAGTTATTTTCCCTAAGCAGGTCAACATTTGAATCCTGAAGGGCTGGGAATTCAGCTCAGTGGTTCCACCACCTGCCTTGCAAGTGCAAGGACCCGAGTTCGATCCCTGTTACCAACAAAAAAAAAAAATTTGAATCCTGAGCAAAGGGACTCACAGTGGAGTGAACTTGAGAAAGAGGCATTCACCTTGTTGACCTAGCATCAATATGGTAGTTCCAAGTCTTCAGGTTTGAGGGCCTGTACAAGAATATTTCCCCAAAATTTTGCCCAAAATGAGGCCAGGGCAGTACTAGCAGATGTTTATTTTGGGAATTTTTCTCTAGAACCTAAAAGTCTTTGGATCTCATCTTACCACCCCTAAACATGCAAAGTAACATACTTCCATGAGACTTAGCACAAAATTAAGATGCAGCTCCCAGCAGGTCTGCATGATGTTGGGCAAATCCCTATGGGTTCTAGAGGCCCAGGTCTGCAAAAGTAAATAAACGGGGAAGAGTGAAACCTACCAGGAGAAAAAATGAACTAATGATTGTTAAGCACCTTGAAAATGCAAAGAGATATTTAAATGCAAAATAAACTCCAGGATAACAAGTTCACTTTGGCTTCAGGGAGAAGGACTGTCAACTGCAGGAGCCATTAAAAGTCACAGGCTATAAAATAGGCAGTAAAGTGGGCTTTGTTCAGGTTTGCCCTGAAGATCATATAACCTTGCCTGAAATTAGCTCTTTATCTCAGTTCAGGAATGATCAAATGAAACCGGTTCATCTGCAGCCAGGAAAGCCCTGCCAGATGAAGGAAGGCCCCACCTGCCCTTCAGAGCTGGGCTGCTCTGCCACAGCAATCCCAGCCATTCCCCAGGTGCCCACATGGTTCCAAGAGTTCATTCCAATTACACAGCCCAGTGACAGGTTATCAAGATACCCAAGAAGCTAAAACTTAGCCAAGTAACTTGCCCAATGAAGAGGAGTTCAAATTTTTCCACTGAAAGTTCCCTAATTGTGTTAGCTGAAAAAAACATAATAGATTAACAGGAGAAAAGCACAAAAATATATTACATGTTGTATTTGTTAGCATATTTTTCCCTGAGAATGATAACTTAAAAGAGGAAAGATGTATTTTGGCTCACAGTTTCAGAAGCTTCAATCCGTGGTTGGCTCAACTGCTTATAGGCCTGAGAGGAGGCAGAAAAAGGGTGTAGTGAAAGAAACCCGCCCATTTCATGGCAGCAAAGGAGGAAAGAGAGAGTCTATGCTGGTGGGCTTCTCCTTCGGCCTCTGTCCCATCTGGCCCCCGTCCTATTGGATAGTGCTGCTCACATTCAGGGCCAGCCTGACCCCTCATGTGCCAGTCCTTTTGATATAGGGGGAAGAGATGTAACTCCCAAACCTACTAGATATCCGAAACGCGAGTTTGTGTTCTCTAAAACTGAAGAATGAATTCTAGGAACAATGGAGGTTAAGAGTAGGGAAAATTGATTGAGAGAAAGAAAGCTTCTGTCTAAGAGAGACAGAAGTGGGACCAGAAAGTGGGTTGCCCACCCACCCCACTTTTCAAAGATGTTTTATACAGCAAAGCCATGTGGTGAGGAGGGTACAAAGTGGGACAAAACTATAAGATCCAATGGAAATTTACAAGGTGGGGACGATGTGGGACAAAACTAAGACCAACCAATAAGATTGCAAGTACAGTCACCCAGGTAATATAGATTAAATGGGGATCAAATGGGAAGACAAGTCACATACAAAGACTTTCCCATTTAGAATATCAATCACTGCTATCTATCTTGAGGGGAAGTAGTGCTTCTTTTTATAATGCTAACCAGTCAATGTGCCTCAATTGTTCTCCATGTTGGCTCCTTGCTGTGTTGGCTCCTGGAGGGCTGGTCCTGTCTAACTGCACACAAGATATCTAATAAACTTACCTATCTGCAATACTTTCTGCTCACACCCTTAGACACACCCAGAAGTGTGCTTTACTAATTTTCTAGGCATTTCTAGTGCAATCAAGCTGACAGTCAAGATTAACCACCACACATACATATGTAAATGAAAGCCACACAAAATATGAAACTCAAAGATGGACCAGATGGTCATGGTTTAAATACTTCTTCATAGGGCAGAAGAGGTGAGGCTTATGGGCAATTTCAAACGGGGACTAAGTGATTTTTAGGAGAGCGAATGAGCCTAGAAAATGAAGAATAGCCTAGGACAAAGTTCCTCTGGGCTCTAGGGGTGGTGTTTGACTTTCAGGCTCCTCTGTGATTTGCAGAAGGAACAAATACCACTGTGTCCCTTCTTGGGGGACCCAGTCTTTGGGTGATAGGGGGTCTTCGGGAAAGCCCTGCTGCCATGCTGCTCCCCAGTGCTCTCAACTTGAAGTCCCAGGGGGTATATTTTGGGCACAGTTTTCTGAGCCCCAAAGCTAATATCAAACAATTAGTCACAGGGACAGGCAGGAACCAAAAGAGATTGGCCCTGATAACTGCCTCTCTGTGACAATGACAACCTTTCATCCCTCCCTTTCATTCTTTATTTACTAATCCGCTCTGGTCACCTGAAAACACCAGTGCAACATGTGCTGGTTTACCTGAGCAAGGAGTATGAGCTCCTGCCAAAACACCAAAAGAGAGAAGCAATTTCCTTGATTTCCATATTAACTTCTGGGATTTCTGTTCTTGTTGTTCTTTCCTTCAAAGTCTCTTAACTAGACTTTAGGGGAGGAAGGAAGGGAGGTTAAGTAATTATGACATGCTCTAAGATGTCACCCTCCATTTATAATCCTATGGAGAGTGTAATGAAAAAAGGAAAAAGAAGTCAGTCTGAATGCTAGCAGGTCATGGATGAGATCCCCTAACGGACTGAACAGAAAGAAACATGTCCCCGCTACTTTGCAAACTAGAGATAACATTCAGAATGGGTCAGACATATCCTCAGGCTGCCCCTGGGGACTTCTGGAGGGCTTCTTGTCTCTGAAATCAAAGGCTTGGATAGATTGCACTTTGAAGATTATATCCTTGCACAGGTCTCTGGTTGGTTTGTCTTCAGTGTGCTGGTGAGAGACACTCCCTTTCCACTCTGAGTGGGCGTGGGGGTTAGGAGTTTGGAGGAGTCATCTGTAGGAGTCAGCATTTAAAATGCAATGTGAGGGGCGAGGGATTTAGCTCAGTGCCACCGCGCCTGTCTTGCAAGTGCAAGGTCCTGAGTTTGATGCCACCACCCCACCCCACCCCACCCCTGGCACACAATGTCAGGTGTTTTTAAAGAAACAGAGGAGGCGTCTGAGGGAGTTGCCTGGAAAATACAGCCACTTGTTGATTCTCTGGAGAGGAATAATGTGAAGGGATTAGGTGATCTAAAAACAGCTGGGCAGGTGAGGGCAGATGGCAGGCTCATCCAAGGCCTCTGAGGACCCACATCCAAGAGGTCTGCCATGCGCTGCTGGTAGGGGCCTCCAACTCTTTGCACAGGGCCTTCTCCAGGCCTTTGTCTCAGTGTCTCCCAACACAACAGCTGGCTTCCCCAGTGGATGTGATCCTAGAGAGACAGTCCATGGCCCGGGGGAGAGCAGTGAAAACCTAAACAAGAGGACCGACAAAACCAACAAGTGGGAGGGGTTGGGAGAGGAACAGAAACACAAACTGAGTCCCAAATGGCAGGTCTAGAATGGAGCACCTGCTACAGTGACAAAGCAAGGGGAACCCAGAAGCCCCAGGGTCTAAGAAGACCTCTCAGAACAGGGATCTGAGGATCTCCATCAGGGAAAGAGACAAGTGTGGGAAGGCTCTCTGTCCTCAGCAACCAAGCTAAGCACAGAAGTGGAAATGGTGCTAAAGGGCAAGAAGCCCTCATCTCTGAATGCGAACCTGTGCCAGACACTGAGCTGGACTCTCCCATGCCTATCACTGACCTTCAGACAAACTTGCTAGGTACAGGTGTGATCAAAATACACAGTGACGGAGGCGGGGATTTAGCTCAGTGGTGCCATGCCTGCCTCACAAGCGCAAGGACTTGAATTCATTGAAGTTGTTTACCTTTCATGGTCATTTTGACTTTGGAGAAGGGCCAGAATTGCATGGTGCCAGATCCAGTAAAAACAGTGGGTGAGGACACAGTCATAATGTATTTATAAGCATGCTTTTCTGTTGGATGGCACTCAGCAGCAGCATTCACCATATTTTTTATCACACCTCATAAAGAAACTCATGAAAGAGGACTTCTGGAAGTGCTTCAGAAAATAGCAAGAATGATGGGCTAAGTGTGTTCAAAGCAAGGGGTAGTATTTTGAGGGGAACTGATGGCAATATGTCTTTTACGGTAATACATTCTTTAAATTGAAACACTATATATATTTTGATTCACCTCATATATAGCTCATGTCCTTTTCACAGACAAGTAAACTGAGGTTTGGAGAAGAGGCTGACTTCTCCAGGATCACAGTGTGGTCTGAAATAGAAGCCAGTCAGTGAATTGTAGGCATAAGAAGGAAATCCCTGTGGCAAGATGGGTGGGATGGAGATGCGCATGCTCAGGAAAAGCAGAGGGGATGGGGAGATCTAGACACAAGGGCATGAGGATAAAAGGAACATTTGTCAGGGACACGCTCTTGCCTCAGACAAGTAGCCCCTGGGTTGTGACCCCCAGCCAATGTTGGTTGTCAGCACAGAAAACTGTTAACAAATTAGCTCACCCTGAAATGAAGCTTAATTGTTCTACAGAAGCACTGGTATATTCTAGCCAAGAGTAAGAAAGGTTTTATTGTCAAATGACTATCTTGGGTAAAGATGACTCTAGAGAAGCCACAGAGCAAGATAAGGGCCAAGGAGACATGGCCAAAAAAGGAAAATCTTTTGGGTTTTTTTTTTCTTTATAACTGGACAAAATTTTCAATTATTCTTCCCAAATTGCTTGTTGAAGGAAGGTAACAAAAAGAAGACCCAAGATGTGAATCCCAGAGTAGTTCACGCTGTGACATGCTGTCACACTGCGGCATGGGGCATTCCAGGAGGGTCTCTTACAGGAAGGGGCCACAACACGTTCCTCCAGAGCCAGCTATTGCACTCTTTTTTTTTTTTGGTACCGGGTATCGAACTCGGGTCCTTGCTCTTGCGCAGCAGGCGGTGAAACCACTGAGCTAAATCCCCGGCCCAGCTATTGCACTCTTAATGATCAAAGAGTCCAAAAGTCTGACAGCTGTGCATTTGAAGTTCTCTATTGCTATTTACTAACCGTGTGATCTTGAGTAGCTTACTTCATTCCTATAAGCATCCATTTGATTATCTATGAAATAGGAGTGTTCTCATTATCTATCACTATGTAACAAATTACCCCAAAACTGAGTGACTTAAATCAACACTAGATATTGATAATCTCCTCAGTTATATTTGTGAGCTGGGCAGTTCTGGCTCGGGGTTGCTCCTGGGGATGCAGGAGATGCAGCCGGGCCTATGGTAATTTGAAGGCTCATCCAAGGCCTCTGAGGACCCACATCCAAGAGGTCTGCCATGCGCTGCTGGTAGAGGCCTCTAACTCTTTGCACAGGGCCTTCTCCAGGCCTTTGTCTCAGTGTCTCCCAACACAACAGCTGGCTTCCCCAGTGGATGTGATCCTAGAGAGACAGCCACACAGAAGCTATGGTCTTTTATGACCTAACCTGAGAAATCCCAGAGCATAACTTTCATCTCCCATTTGTTTGAAGAAATCAAGAAGAGATCAATAAACGTCATTCTTATTCAGGAGAAGGATGATTAGGCTCCATCTTTTTTTCTTTCTTTCTTTTTGGTGGTGGCAGTAGTGGGGATTGAACCCAGGGTCTTTGTACTGAGCTACATACTCAGCCCTTTTTATTTTTTATTTTGAGACCGGATCTTGCTAAGTTGCTAACTGACTCGGGTTAGGCTCAAACCCTTGATCCTCCAGCCTCAGCTTCCCAGAGTGCTGGGCTCACAGGCATGCACCACCACTCCTAGGTAGGCTTCAATTTTAAAGAGAAGGATGACAAAGAATTTTTACATCGCCACAGGAGGAAAATACCTTCTTTTGTACTACTGGGCATACATTGTCCTATAAGCATCATATTAGACTAGAAAAGGGACTGGAGGTGTAGCTCAGTGGTAGTGTTTGCCTACCACAGTGGTGGGCTGCCATAGGCTCATTGTTTGTATTAATGAAAGCTCTAAAATATTTGCCATCACTGGCCTAGCATATGTGAGGCCCTGGACTCCATTCCTAACACTGCAAAAACAAAACAAACAAAAATCTAGAAAAAGAAAAAAGACTGGAGAGACCGTAAAGATCATAGCATTCTAAGTCTTCAAAGACTTTCCGGGCCATTTGAGGATTGATTATACATAAGAGCTGGGTGCAAACCAGGGAATTGATGTTATGGAGCCACTTAGGCCATCCTTCAAAACTAAGAAAAGTTTTCCTAACCTAGATCCCTTGCTAGCAGAGTCCTGGAGACCAATGAGGGTGTGTAAAGGGAAGTACAAGCTTTTCAATTCTAGAATAATGTTTTCCAAAAAGAGTTGTGACTTATTAATGAGTCATGAAGTCAATTTAGTGAGTCCTAATCAGGATTTGTACGTAAATGGACTAGAATGGAAAGTATGGGAGCAAACTGCATGCAATAAGGATCTTTTCATAGAGCTTTTGAGTAATTTGTGCTTGCATATATGTACTTCTATGAGGTAAGTACCAGGTTATGGTGTCAAATATATTACATCATAATATACCTAATTACTAGCTTACTTATTTACTTCCTGTAGGTGGATTCAAACAGTTTGAAAGCAACTAGACTAAAGTATAAAATGAAAGAAAGGATGACAAAAGATAAGTCTACAGAGATTTATCAGTCAGGACTGGGTAAATTAGGTTGCAGTGACAAATGACCCCCAATCTCAGTAGCCCACAGCAAGGCTAATTTCCCTAGTGTTGCAAGTACTTGAGAATCAGCTGGAATTCTGCTAGTTTCACAGTCACTGCAGGAGCTAATACAGGGTAGGAATCACCTCTATATGGACCATTATTGGCAACATCAGAAAAGAACAGGCTGGGTATAAATTTCTGCCCAGAAGAGCCACGTGCTCACATTTCACTGGCCAAAGTAAGTCAAGCAACCAAGCCGCACACTAATAGGGCAAGGGAAATAATACTATTTCCCCTAGAGAGGAGCAGTAAATCATTAAGAACAATTATTCAGTCTGCCCTGAGGGCTAGGGAAGGGGGTAGATCTCAATAAAGATTCATCTTATAAATTACAGCAAGATATTTGGGGTCTCTCCTGAGGACAATGATGAGCCATTAAAAAGTTGTGAGCAAAGTGATCAGAAGCATTCTCTGGTAAGGTCTCTCTGTGTGCAGTGTGGTATCAGGAAAGGCTGAGACTGCAGGCAGGAAACCCATGAGGTTGGTCTGTGTACCCAAAGCAAATGTCTTGCTAAAGAGACAAAAGGCAGGCAGGGAGTGTAGCTCAGTGGTGGAATGCTTCCCTAGCATGTGTGAAGCCCTGGTGTCGATCCTCAATATCCCAAAAAGAAAAAGAAGAAGAAAGAGAGGGAAGCCAAAGGCCAGCTCTTTCCTCCCTTGCAGCAGTAAACATCAGAGCTCCATCTCAGAAGTTAAAGGCCAGTAGATATGACATAGGAAAAAAAATTAAATGTCTTCATTTATCATTTGCAAAAACAGTATCCCCTTTAAAACTAAAATGTGTGATCACTATATAATGATACAGTCATATTAGTGTAACTATGCAAAATCACATGTATTATATATATACACACATAGAAATACACATTATAGAAGCCCAAACAGACCAGTTCACAACCAAATGATTTTCAACTAGGGTACCAAGACCTCACACATGAGTAAATGACCATCTCTTTCATTAGCGGTGCTGGGAAAACTGAATTATCTGCACGCAAATGAAGTTGGACATTCATACCACATACAGAAATTAATGCAAAATGGATTAAAGACCTCAATACAAACCTAAAACTATAAAACTCCTACAAGAATAGATATGGTAAAAGCTTCATGACATTTGATTTGGCAGTGACTTCTTGGACATGGACCTAAAGCACAGACAACAAAGGCAAAAACAGACAAATGGGACTATATCAAACTTTAAAACTTCAACAGAGTGAAGAAGCAACCCCCTGAAAAGGAAAAAATAATTGCAAAATGCAATGGTTTGGACATTACATGTCTCCCAGAAGGCCATACTCTAAAGCTTGTTCCCCAGCCTGGATGCTGTTGGAAGGTGGTGGAAACTTTAGGAGGTGGAGCCTAATAGAAGGAAATTATGTCATTGGGGGAGTAACCTTGAAGGGGACAGTATTGGGATCCCTTCTCCTTCTTCTCTCCCTTTGCTATCTGGCTGCCATGAGGTGAGCAGACTTCTCCACTATGAACTCCCCCCATGACATGTGCCTTACCACAGGTCCAAAAGCAATGGGCCGACCACCATGGACTGAGACCTCAAACCTGTGACCCAAACTAATTCCTTCCACCTATAAGTTGATTATGTCAGTGTCTTAGTTACTTTTCTCATTACTGAGACAAAATATCTGATACCCAAAGTTAAAGGAGAAAAGGTTTATTTCAGCTTACTGCTTGTAAAGGTTTTAGTCTGTAGTCAGCTGGCTCCAAGGCAGGGTGGCCAAGCAGAGGGACATTAAAGAAGAGAAATAGCTCATAATGTGGCAGGGAGAAGGCAGCAAGCAGAAGCAGCAGCAGCTGCAAGCTTGCTTTCCTCTCTCCCTTTTTATTCCATCCAGGATATAAGCCTATTGATTGGTCCCAATCACACCTAGGGTGGGGCTTCCATTATCCACACATAGAACTATGCTGATCCCAATCAGTGGACTAATTTAGTACCACACACACTTAATCCCAGTATCACATGCCCTACATTCAGCCAGCTGTGAAAAGGTCCCTCTCATGAACACAAGAGGCTTGGGGGAGAGAGGGTTTGCACCTAGATATAAGCCATAACACTCAGGTATTTTGTTACAGGAACATAAAGCTAACTAATAACCAAGTTATGAATCTGGTAAGGAATTATATCCGGAATATATAGAGAACTCCTACAACTTAACAGAAGTAACCCAATTAAAAAATAGACAAAAGGCCTGTGGTGGATTAACTAATGGTTAAGTCAGTGTGGTCCTGGGCAGGGAACACACACCTGAGAATTGTTGCCAATGGCATATAAAGAGAACTGGACGGGGAGATGGCATGATGTTGATCTTCTTGGAGAAGTTTGCCACATCCGGTTTTCTTGATACGAACTTTGCTGTTCTCATCATCAGAGGAGCTCGGGTCCTCTCTGTTGCTGGGAATGGTTGTTCTCTTCAGGGAAAGTCTGGTCTTCACCTTGAGCATCTCTTCCTGGCACCAGTGCAGACCCCTCAGCCTGGTGGCACACATGCTTCACCCTGCTGGTGCAGACTTTCTAGCTTCCACCACTGGCCTTGAGGCCTTCCCAGTGCAGATCCTCGATATGGATAAGCATGAGACATTGCCCTGGGCTCTAGGCCTTCAGGTGGACTTGTGCAGGACACTGCTGTGGAATCCAGGCCCTCAGCTGGATTCTTCAGGTCTCTAGCATGTGAAGAGATCTCTTGCACTCCTCTGCATTTGACTTTCTGAGTGAGTATTATAAAATAATCCTGTAAATTATGAGTCCTTATTAAATCTATTCTTGCAAACTCTGACTACAAGGCCTGAATATGTATTTCTCTGAGGAAGAATGTACATACAGCAACAAGTATGTGAAGAGATAGATGCTCAATATCACTAATCACTGAAATACAAATCAAATCCACAATGAGATAACACCTTACCTCATTAGGATAGCTACTATCAAAAAAATGAAAATAGTAAGTGTTGGTAACAACGGAGAAACTGGAACCTTTGTGCACTGCTTCTGGGAAGGCAAAATAGCGCAGTCATTCTGAATAAAAGTATGGGAGTGCCTCAGTAACCTAAAAATAAAATTACTATATGATCCAGCAATCCTATTTCCAGGTATGCATTCAGAAGAATTGAAAGCAGAGTCTCCAAGAAGTAGCTTCACACCCATGTTCACACCAGCAGCATTCACAATAGCCAAGAGATGGAAGCAACTGAAATGTCCATTAGTGAGTGAATGGATAAAGAAAACGCATATGCAATAGAATAATAGTCACCATTTAAAATGACTAAAATCATCACATGCTACAACATGGATATACCTTGAGGTCACTATGCTAAGTGAAATAATCTAGTCACAAAAAGACAGATACTGCATAACTCCATTACATGAAGTACCTAGAGTAGTCAGAATCATGACAACAGAAAGTAGATTGCCCGGGCACAAGGGAGGGCAATGAAGAGCTGTTGTTCAATGGATAGTGAGTTTAGGATGTGGAAAATGAATAATCCCAGAGATCTTTTAAACAGCAATGTGAATATAGTAGCACTAGTGAACTGTACACTCAAAATGCTGAGGATAAAGTTTAAAATAAAAATGCCACACATTTTTCACATAATTAGTATGTATGTGTAGATAAATACACCTATCTTATTTTCCATGATTCCACCATGATTCTCTTATAATACTATTAAATGTAACAATTTAAATTAAAATGACTAGAAGTTTGATGCATTAATAATAATATTCAATAGCTGGGAATGGTGGCACATGCCTATAACTGCAGCATTCTGGGAGGCTGAGGCAAGAAGACTGTAAGTTAGTCTAGGATAATTTAGTGAAACCCTATTTCAAAATTAAAAAAAGAAGTTTTAAAGGGTTAGGGATGTAGCTCAGTAGAAAAAAGACCCCTAGGTTCATTCTTCAGTACCAAATAACAATAATAATAATAATAATATTTATGTTTAACATGCATTCAAAATACATAAACTATCTAATGTCAACACAGTCAATTCCTACAGTAGCTGATTCAAAAAATAATAACCTATAAGAAACATGCTGACCATGTCTTCATAATGCTATTTATATTATTAGCTAATATTCATTGGAAGCTTACTGTGCCCCAGGAGCTATTCATATTTTTATCTCATTTAATTCTCATACTAAACCTATAAGACAGTTACAAAACCAAGGCCCTGAGCATTAATAGTAATTTCTCCAAAATCACATAATTAACAAATCCAGGATTTGAACCCAAGCAAACATTAGCATCTACTTTTTCTTTTTTTCTTTTTTGTTTTTTGAGACAAGGTCTCACTATGTAGTTCAGACTGGCCTTGAACTCACTATGTAGCCCCGGCTGGCCTTGAATTCACGGTGATCCTCCTGCCTCAGCCTCCTGAGTACTGAGATTACAGGCACACACCAAAATGCCCAGCTTAGCATCTACTCTTCAAGCTTCTAGTGTACTTCCTCCCCTCTCAACTTTGTTGGTAGTGTGCTCTGCATTTCCAGTGTGGACAGCTGTGAGAGACTGAGTCAACATATTTAGAATTATCCAACACTGTTCTTCAAATGATATGTTGGTCAGCTTTGCATTACTATGGCAAAATACCTGAGATAAACAACTTATAAGGAAGAAGCACTGTTTTGGCCCATGACTTCAGAAGGTTTGGTCCATGGTTGGTTGACACCATTGCCTGTGGTAAGGCAGAACAGCATGGCAAAGAGCACATCATGCAACAAAGCTACTTACCTCATAACAGCCAGGAATCAAAAGGAGCGAGCAAGAGGAAGAGGCTAGGGTTCTAATATCCCCTTCAAGGACATGACCCTAAAGACCTCATTTCCTCCCACTAGTCCCCACCTCCTAAACTGTCCACCACCTTCCAACAGTGCCACAGGCTGTGAGCTAACCCTTTTAACACGTAGGGGACATTCAAGACCCAAACTACAGCACATGGGAACAGTGGTCTGCCCACCAGCCCCGGGACAAGGGGAGTAGAAGGGATGCTGTGGTCAGGTTTCCATTTCCTTATGTGGGGTCAAAACCCCAGCCTCCTTGCTCTTCTCTGGTAGCTGCCCAGGGGACTTGCCTATGGGACCTACTGGCCCCGCTGCAGACCCCAAGAAGACACACTCACTGAAGCAAGACCTGTGACAAAACTGTGGCTCCTGCATAGAGAAGAAAAAATGTGTAAGTGTGCACAAATGAGCATATTTCCTTATTGGAGCTGAACATTCAATTTCTTCTGTATGTAGCATGTGTTTCATTATACAGGAGGCTGGTTCTGTGAAAAATGAGGTTCTGCAATGCTGTGCCTGTGTGTGCAATTCTGTGAAAAGAGTTCCAGAACTGTGTTCCTGAACACAACCCTGTAAAGTAGCAATATGCATACATGAGTATATAACATGCATAAGTATGAGGTGACAAATCATAAATGTAAACAGAGGACTCAGAAATCATATGGAGAGAGGAGCTGAGAAGCAGCATGGCAACAGAGCCTGGATTGTGGAGCCAGGTTTCTACCCCAGCTTCACCATTTGCTAGTGAGGGGATGATTAGGCAAAGAAATCACACACACACACACACACACACACACACACACACACACACACCCCTCTCAACACTTTTTTTCTTTTTTTGGTACCAGGGATCAAACTCAGGTCCTTGCACTTGCACAGCAGGCAGTGAAACCACTGAGCTAAATCCCTGGCCCCACATACCTCTAAACACAGCAGTTCCATCCTGAGAACAGGATGCACAAACCCACAATCAGAGTTGGGGTTTCATGTGTCCTGAATGTCTCACCCAAAGAAAAGTGTCAGGAAACTATCTCAGAAAGAGTGGAGAGGCAATACCACACAGCCTAAGCAATGACCCCTTTGAGGAATGGAAAACTGTCAGGAAGGTGGACAGAATGAATCTGATTTCCCATTATTTTTTCAAATAAATGGGGTTCAGTTTGCCTCTGCTATAATCCTGGCATAATATTTATATGAGAACATAAACTACACAGCTGTAAGTAAAACAATATGTGTATTCCTGAATAATAGTGATACCACTTGCCAGTAAGACTATATTTTGACTAAATAAAAGATGACCTAAATTTGACTCAGTGGGATGGGATTTACTACATGATTGCTTCTTGAAAATAATGGGATAGAGATAGGGGGATTTTGTGAAGATAGCTGGAAACGGACAAGGGGAAATGATTGAAAAACAGAGTGGAAAGTTATGTGCCTTTGACTAGACTTGAAAGCTCAGTCTACTCAAAGAATAAAGGGCATTTATTTTAAATGTGTAGTGTGTCCCTCCCAAATAAAACCTTACATTATATCAGACATCCATATTACAAAATCCCACTTCTGCCAACATCAAACAATTCAGAGAAGTGAGTCTTCAGAGGTAACGCAGAATGCATAAAAATCATTGTAAACTCTCCAGTCTCCAATGGTTTTTATGCATTCCTCCATTCCCACTTTCATTCATATGTATGATCACTTGACAAATATGTACTGTGGACTTAATATATAACAGGCTCTCTGGTAAGAGAGAGACCACTCCTGCCCTGAGCGACTCCTGCAGGGAAGGAACCAAGCACGAAGCCACTTCAATCCACTGTGAGAAGGACCAAGATGGGAGAAACATCTACACAGGGTACAAAGTGTGTATCACCATGGAGACAGCACGAGGGGTCCTAAGACCACAGATAGGAGGATGCTACATACACCAGAGGGACCAAAGTTGCTAACGCTGGAGCTGTGTTCTAAAGAAAGCAGAGTAAGCCAGGGAACCTGGGAAAGAGCAAAGCGGCAAGTTATCATCTATATCACGAACAATAACAGGTAATGCTCTCATTTGTGTAGCTTGTACACACTGTGACATTTGAGTAACATACACACTGTTCCCAGGTGCTTTGATCAGCATAGGCATTAGTGAGGATGTAGGTATAAACGACGTTACAAAGATCTTACATAAAAATGGTGTGAGCAGGTAAAAATGTATTCTCTGTCCCTTAACAGGCCAGACTTGAGCAATCCAAAGTTCTACGGAGGCCACCAGCTCTAGGACCCATATTTGTACTCTTGTCTTGCTACTCCATGGTCTCTAGGATGATGCTGTATTCAGCCATGTGGTCCACAGGGGGAGCACATCTCAACCCCAGCAAGAGGGAAGGGAGGCGCCATGGGGGAGGGCACAACACTTCCTGTAACAGATGTTACACACTGCACTTCTCCCTGAAAACTACTGCCACAACTTCACATATGACCATACATGGCTCCCAGGAAGCTGGAAAAACAGTCCTCATGCAGGGTAGCTACGGCACCTCTGCACATTTGTATGACAGAGAAGAAAGGGAAATGGATTTGAGAAACAAAGCGTCCCTGTCTGCAAGCATGTGAGCCCCCCTCTCCCTTTGGTTTTAAGGGAGTCACACACTTTTGCTTTTCTTGTGGTGCTGGGGATGGTTCCCATGGCCTCGTGCATGCTAAGCACACACTCTACCACGAAGCCATACAACCAGCCCTTATTTTAAAGGGCTTCTGAGAAAACCACTTTGATACATATCCATATGGATGTACACACATGTACCCAGAAATGTAATATAATGAATCATAAGCTCTGCAGAAACATAAAAAGATAAATACTGTGAAGCCATATAGCAGAAGATAGTGTGGAGACACTCCGGGCTGTGGCTAACAGGTTGCAGCAGGCCCTTTTTATAAGCATTTTTACTGAAAGAGAGACAAAGTCTGGATAGTACTAATGCAAACTAGGGCTTCCACTACCCCCATAGCCATCACCTACCCTCTCCTGACTTCTTCCCTTGCAACTTCCTCCCTCCTACTTCCACCTCTTCCACTGAATCAAAAATGGCCCAGTGCATTGCCTGGCAATGGCAGCAGCATGAACACATCATGGAATATACAGGCAGTGCTGCAAAGGACAAAGGAACCCAACTTCCCCCAGCTTTAGGATTAATAAATCAAGCAAACGTAAGTTAGTTGTATTTAACCTCTTTGTCCATCAATTTCCCTCCTATCAAATGGTGATAAAAATATTTGTTCTATCTTATTCATAGGCTTGTGGAGGAAAGCAGCGAGATGAAGTATCTGTACATTCGCTTTCTACTGCTGTATAACAAATCACCACAAACTTTGTGGCTTGAAACAACAGGTATTTATGATCTCATCATTTCTGCGGGTCAGAAGTCTAGCCACAGAGTGACTAGATTCTCTGCAAGGATCTCACTGGACTGAAGGCAAGGTTGCAGCTGGGGCCGCCTTCTCAATAGAGGGCCTGGATCCTCTTCCAAGCTCACCGGTTGTTGGCAGAACTTGTTTCCTTGCAAGTGAACCAATCATGGAGTCCCCATAGATGGATCACAGTGTGAGAGTTTCTTCCAAACCAACCAGGGTACATCTATCTCTCCAACAACCAGCCAGACAGAACCCAGCTTTTGAAGGGCTTAAGCAATTATATCTGGTCTCACCGTAGCCTCCCTATCTTTGGTCAATTGATTTGAGACCTTAATTATAGCTGCAAAAATTCCCTTCACAGCAGTGCCTACATTCACATTTGACTGAGGAGGCGGGTGCATACATCAAGGGTCAGAATCTGGGTGAGCCATTCTAAACATCTTCTTGACCCCAAAGATTCACATCATTCCCAAATACAAAATCTACTCACCCTCTCTCAAGATGCCCATGAGTCTCTTTCCATTAAAACAGTTGTGATTTTGGGCTGGGGATTTAGCTCAGTGGTTCTGCCACCTGCCTCGCAAGTGCAAGGTCCTGAGTTCGATCCCCAGTACCAAAAAAAAAAAAAACTCAAACAAAAAACAGTTGTGATTTTGATTTGGGAGCAGGGGTTTACCAGAGATCAAACTTGGGACCTTGCATTTGTGAGGCACGTGGCAGAACCACTGAGCTAAATCCCCAGCCCTTGATTTTGATTTTTAATAATTATGCACCTTGCCACTTTATGCATCTAAGATTTCCACTAAGGCCTTCCTACGTTTCCCAAGCTGGCATCACACATCCAACATACTTTTCTTTCTCTACCTTGCTGCATGGTTTTATTCTTAGATCTGGTTTTTCCCAGAGGTAACATAGCCCCTCAATCTCCTTGCTTTCTTTCCCCCTCTGTTGAAAGTGATTGTGTTCCAAGCACTATTCCTCCATCAGCATCTGTTTAAACTGGCTGGGATAATTGGCTTTGCTAACTGGATTCTCTCCCTTCCTCTGGCATATTCCCCATTCATGAGAAAGACAATATGGTCTCATGGCAAGAGCAAGGACTCTGGAGTCAGGTAAATGTAGATTCATATTTTCTCTCTCCATACTCTCTTAACTGAATATGACGTAGTCTATCTGACTCCTGGCTTCCTCTTCTGTACATTTGGAGCAATGCTTAACACACAGGACTGCTGGGAAAAATTAAATGACATAACACTCATGAGAATTAAATGATGTAAGAGTCACAGCATAGAGCAGGTGTGAATGCCATGCTCTCTCTGTCTTCTGCATCTCCCACCCCACCTCATTACCACCCTTCCTTTCTCCTTGCCTCTTTTCCCCTCCTTCCATCTCAGAAAACATCTAAGCCTCAAGATGCACTGAAGAGTACAGTATATCACATTATTGCATTAAAAGATAATGGCCTTGGAACTGCATGCAAAACTATTCCATTTGAAAGCAAACCTGACATCCATTCTGGTAAGTGATTTTGATACTGACCAATCATTTCCAGGTGGGGCTCCCAGGGCAAAACTACGGTTCTCCCAGTCTCCTGACACTGTCTGTACTTTTCTCTAAAAATGTACTTGGACTGTTTTCTCACATATTGTTACCTCACTCTAACAGATTTATTCTCATTAGAAAAGGAGTCTGGTCTTGAAAGTGTTCCAACTCTATCCCTTCTAGAAATGCTAAAGATAAAAGAAGGATTCATGGTCAAAGGTAACTTAAAGAGTCGAGGCTGCCCGAAAGAAAATGTCTCAGACTGCCTGGTACAACGGAGCACTTTCTGGCAAACTTCTCAAAGTGCTGAAACAAAAGGGTCAAGAGTCATCTACTTAAGTAATGGTCTCCTAGGCAAAATCCTGGAGTCCAGTTCAGCTGTCACAGTGAGCTATTAGTTGTATGTGACATAGATTTAACATAGGAAACATACTGGTCATAAGGTACTTTTGTTTTTTAATGCCTAAAGCATGATTCTAACTTGGTGTTGTTTTTTACAAGCATGACGTTGGTCACATGAAAAGGATTTCAGAAGCAAGACTCCCTGATTTGACATTTCTAGGCTCTGGGAATCACCAAAACATTGATGCGAACATAACCTCTGGGGAGAAGAAAAGAATTGTCAACCAGGGGCCTCCAGATCACCCTGCCTCCAGAGCTCAGAGGCCTTCTTCATCTTTGTGCTATTAAGCAAGGGCCTAAAGCTGAGAATAATACTTCTACTAAGTCCTAATGATCAAGACATCAGCTCAGGCAGATCATGCCAAAGACAAGCCCCCTCCTTGCCAAAGTTGAGGCCTATTTGTGAAGCATTAGAGATCGAGGTGCCAAGAAAGCTACTAGACTAGTTCAGCATTATAGGCAGCAAGTGCATGTTTGCCAAATGCTTTACAATCATTTATTATAAAGTATTACTCAGAATTCCATTGACACATAAAAGAGCGATATAATCTCCATTTTATACCTAAGGAAGAGTTTGCCAGGTACTATGGAAGTTAGTAGTGAGCCAATGTTAGAGCTCTCAGCCACACTATCCAGGTCACCGTTCTTTCTATGCAACAACTCTGCCTCACAGCAAGAATGTCCTGGTGTTGATGTAAAATAAAGGTATAAGTTTAAAAACTGAGCCCAATGAAAAATGACCTGTTGAATGCAGCTCAGACTGTAAGAGACCACAGTCTACTTCCTGCTGTATTCAGGACCACTCGACTGCTATCAAGTATGAAGTTAAAGGACAGTCACAGTCACTGTAACAAGAGGACTGCTATAGCCTGGATAGTCAAGGCCCCCGAAGGCCTGTGTGTTAAAGGCTTGGTCTCCAGGGTGGCATTATAGGAAGGTGGCAGCCAGTAGAAGGTCCTCAGGTCACTGGAGGTGTGCCCTTAAAGAGGATCGTGGGACCCTGGTCTCTGCCTTCCTCTTTGTTTCTTGGCCATGAGGTGAGCAGTTCTGTTTCACCATATGCCCTTGCCATGATGTGCAACCACGCCATAGGCCCAAAGAAAGTGGCCAAATGATATGGACTGGACCCTCCAAAATTGTGAGCCAAAATAAACCTCCTCTTTAAAAGTTGATTGTCTCTGGCATTTGTTACCATGATGGAATAACAACTAACACAGGGGCCCTTATATTCAAACACGGTGGCCTAACTACTTTTTCTTATATATATATAATAGCCCAGAGGTAGACTGTCCAAGGCTAATAGTGCAGTTCTGTCATCCTCAATATGTGCCTTCTGTCTTTTGAGTCCCAGGTGGCTGCTCCAGTCTCACCATTCCCAGACAGCAGGAGGGGTATGGGCAGGAAGCAGGCCTTGACTCAGAAGGTGCACGGACTCACTCTAAAGCACATGGAGTCCAACGGGGACTGGGAAATGGAGTCTGGGGTGGGATGTCAAATGCTTTGCAGAGACTTAGGGGTTAAATGAGGAGCAGAATGGGTATTGATGGACAATACGTAGTAATTGTCTCATGACACTGAAAAGACAAAGTCTTACAATTCTCAGACCCAGTGTTTACCATCCCTGCCCTAGTGAGGGAAAATTTGACACAGCAATGTCAACCCTGAAGTGACTCAGAAGAAACCTGGTGTGGTGAAACAGGCGTGGTATTAGGATCCAAGTGGGGTGAGTTCTGACACTGGTACACTGGTACTGTCATCTGCTAGCTGTAAGATTAAGGGCAAGTCATTCCAATTTTACATCTCAGTTTCCTCATGTGGAAGATAAAAACCAGACCTGGTGGCAGATGAGGTTACTTCTAGTTCTTGCGCTTATTAATGTCGGAGTAAATAAAATATCATGATAAACTTTGTAATATCCCTTTAAGTTGACCAATAAATGACCAGAATTCACATCATGGAAAATTTTTAGACTTAAATAAAATGTATATAATGCGCTCACTTGCATTATTTAGTATGTGAATCGGTCTTGAGTGTTCCTAAAGTTTTAGTTCTGTAGCAATATTAATAAGTTACACCTATCAGTTAAAAAATACTCCATTTTTCTTCATAAACTTTCAACTGCTTTTAATAAAGAGATGAGAATACCTGTATAACTCCAGTGGATCACTATCCAGTTTCATCTATAAGCCTAAATTACCACGAATACCTTACCAACGGTGAGGACAAAGAATATTAAGTAACTTAGATTCTATTAATCTTCATGGTTAAAGCAAATATGTTTTACATACACTTTCTTTTGCTTTGCTCATTTAAATATCTCATAGTAATGTGGGAGTTATGGAAGTCACCTCTGGAAATAGGAAATAACTGAACCAAAATTCCCTATGGAGCCTGCTGAACATTTTAAAACATATTCTCACAGGCCAATAATCCTCATCCATTGACTGTCTGTCATTCAAGACTACTTTTATTTTGAATATAATAGATGATGAAGCTGATAGCAGAGCCATGTAACCGTATCCTTGTATGAACAGTAAACAGCCTCTGAAAGTATTTATTTTTATTAACATATATTAGTTGTACATATTAATGAGGCTTAGAGTGATATTTTAATACACACGTATAGCATGCAATCTGAAAATTTTCTGAAGGTAATAATACATAATTAATGGAAATGATACACTGCCTTCTAAGGTGACTACTTTTGAAGGCAAAACTATGTAAATGTTCTGTTAAATTTTTGCTACTTTTTAAAAGTCTCATTGTTTTGTAATTAGATAACAATTTAGTATTGTGCAAATGAGTGCTTCCAAGTGCCAGCCACTTTGCTAAGCACTTTCATATGGATCGATCATCTCACTTTCACAAAGGTGTGTCTCCATCCCCTAGGCCTGCCTGAGAGCCATTCTCCCTTTCTTCCTTACAAGAGAGCCCCTGTTTTACGATAAATTTTCATTTTCCCAACTAAAACACTAATGAGCAGTAAGGTGGAGCTAACTTGGAATTCGCAGTGGCCAATGAGATAAAAATAGAAGCTGACTAAATCTTTCAGAAAAGGATGATTGATGCCATGTGTGTCCCTTTATCCTTTCCTATTTCTGCTGCTGCATGGATAAAATGATTGGTCTTCCAGCTGCCAACTTGTAATTTATGGATGGAAATCACATTTTATGGATGCATCTGGTAAAATCATGGCATGGCCAACCAACCCAGCCCATGGCTCTCTACCCCCAGAATTATTTCATACAAAAGAAAAATGAACCCTTATGTGACTAAGCCACTATTATTTGAGATGTTCTGTTCTATGTTTTTGAACCAATGCTTACTGATACACCTTCCTACTTATGTTACCTGTGGTAGTGTTGAAATGTACACACAGCAGCAGAATTGAGTATCTCATCAAAGGTCCAACAGCTAGGCAAGTAGAACCAAGATTCAACAGGCAATCTGATTCCAGAAACTCCTACCTTTCAGAACACATCTGTATATTAGTTTTCTGATTCAGAAAGAAAACCATAATAGTTGTCTATTCACATTTGTTTAGCCCCTACACAATGCTACATAATCACAGAAGCAACAGATGATAAATAAGGTAGACTCTCAAATAATCCAATGTACTGAGTCTTTAGATTGCTGAGGAATTAAGTTTATAATTTATCTGCTCCATAAATTAGTGGAATTGATGTGAAAACTAGTTTTTGGTTTGAGGTTTTTATTGTTGTTTTAGGGGTTTTTATCTGTTTCATTTGTTGTTGCAGTACAGAGATTAAACTCAGAGCTGAATACTGAGTTACATCCCCAGCCCTTTTCACTTTTTAGTTTGAGACAGGATCTCACGACATAGCCCAGGCTATGTAGCTAAACTTGCTATCATCCTGCCTCAGATTGCTGAGTAGCTGGGAATGTGCCACCATGCCCAGCTAAGACTAGTGTGCAATTGTGAATGTCTCCTTTCCTCCCAGGTCAGACTTATGAAGAGTATTCTTAGGAAGCCAGTGATGTTCACAGATCACATAACTAGTCCCTGTATCCCCCTCCAAGGACACACATGTCTGCATGCTAGAAGCCAACTCGCCAGCCCTGTCTTCTGTACAACTGGATCATTCTCAATTTCCTGCATTATGTAACTAATGGGGAAAGAAAGACCTGATTCACCAGTGGTTCATTCCAGGTGTTCTGCAATTACAGAGAAACCTGCGAGTAAATAATGGTTATGCATGTGAGAGCCATATTCCTTTCATAACACAGCACCAGGCCAGCAGCTTTTCCCTTTGAAACCAAATTCTCCCATGACTTTAAATGAAAGCCAAGAGCAACCAAAGGTTCGTGTATGGTTTCAATGCCTAACCAAAAGGAAATTCTACAATATCCACCACATTTCATTTTGCTGATTAAAATAAACCCCAAATGGTTTCATTAAAATTAAGGTCTGTAATTGCACAGGGAGAATGGTCCAGATTGCAAGTGGGCCATCCTGCCTTCCCAGAAATATGGTAATTAACAGGCCACCATGTCACCCTAATCAACACAGCTAGCCTGATCATGAAATCGCTAAAAGACCAGTCCTGGAGGCGTGTGAAGAAAGAACAAAATTCAGAGGCCCACTCATACGAAAACAAAGTCATCGATGACCTAATACCTCAGAAACTGAGGGCTTGGGGAGCCATGGAAGGCTACAGAGGAAGGCTATTTTCCTTAGAAGGCTGGAACAGTGTCTCTAAATCTTTGCACTGGGTATGTGCCTTTTTACTTCTCTAGATCCACCCTCCCTACCCAAGAGGCTGATCTAGAAGGACAACATCCCAGAGTACTCTTTGTGCCTTGCTTCCCATTGGGTTTGGCCAGGTGCCTGACGCCGGGAGGAGAGAAAGGTCAAAGTCTCCATCTTACCAGGTCACTATGAGGCCCTAGCCTGAAGTTCAAGGTTTCTGTCAGGCAGCCCTGCCCCCAGAGCTACAGTATCTGCCTCTCTCCCGATTCTAGTGGCTGCCCCCTTACCTCACTCCTCTCCTCCTCAGAATGGTAATGGCCTCCCACAGGTACCCACTCTAGTACATTACGCGCATTTTTTTTAACCCAGGGCCTTCACACTGAGCTACATCCCCAGATCTTCTTATTGTTTTTCTTTCAAGATAGGGTCTGGCTAAGTTGCTAAATTCCCCAAGCTGGGCTCAAGCTCAAAATCCTCCTGCCTCAGCCTCCCAGAGTCCTGGAATTATAGCTGTTTGCCACCGCAGTTATATCATGCACTCTGCCTATGGCTTTCCCACTCACTGCCATGCCCGGACTTTAGAAACTCCTCAAATGATCCAGTCTCAGTGAGCCTTTCTTAATCTGCCAGAGCCCCCAAAGAACATTGCAGCAGGTACAAACAAGTATCAAAGAGTCCAAGGAGCCGGGGGTTGGGGTGAAGGGCCTCCCGGGGTTCTGTAAGCACTCCCCCATTCCCCCACTGCCTGGCAGGGCAAGCTACCCAACACCCCTGATTCTTGGTCTGCTGGTAAAACAAAGGACTTCGATGGCCTCTGAGACCCTATCCAGAGATGAGACCATTTTGCTGATGTCCTTTACCTTCCCTCTGCTTCTTCCCTTCTCTTCCTCTGGACTACTTCTCCTCTTACACAGACACACACACACACACACACCCCTCCCCCATTCACACCACACACTCACCCTTCAAACTGGAGAACAATAAGGGCTACAAAGGAAACAAATCACTCTTTCTTCTCCTCACACATCTTAATCTCAGAACCACTACAAAATCAGACTCACCAAATTCTATTTTAAATTTCTTTTTTTTTTTTGGTACCGGGGATCGAACTCTGGTCCTTGCGCTTGCGCACCAGGCGGCAAAACCACTGAGCTAAATCCCTGGCCCTATTTTAAATTTCAATATGGATTTAAAACTACTTGGCAGTGTGATAATTGGCATAAATTACAACTTCATAGTTTAACAGTCCAGGGTACAATTGCTTTGAGAACTGACGTGCCCCAGGTTAAGGAACTGTATGTGGGTCCCTGGTCAGCTAATTCTAAAACAACTGCCCTGGACTTCTGTTAGCATTTAATTAACACAAAACTGCACAGAATGCAGAACAATGTTGGAATTTGGTGTCCAGAAAAAGAATTCAGCCAATTTATGGTTGTCAACCACTTACGCAACTGGAGCCTCGGACAAAACAGAGCTCTAAACCTTCTCTTGTTTCCAATTATGTAAACCACAAAATCAGCTGCTGCCAAAAGTATGCATCAATGTAATCCTCAATTTTCCAAGTTAAACCTGGGTGTATATATAAGTAATGCAGATAAGGCTGTAACCTCAGAACGGATGGAAATGGGCATAGACCGGAATTGAGAGCCTTCTGCAGACCTTGGGCATGTTAGAGGATTTCTCGGTTTCCTCATTTACAAAGTGGGATAAAAGTGCCTGAGAGCTGGTGGTGTAGCTCAGTGGAAGAGTGCTCGTCTAATATGATGAGGCCCTGGCTTCAATCCCAAGCACCACAAGGGAAAAAAAGAATGCTTACTTAATCCAGCAATCCCATTTCCAATTATATATACAGATTTGAAAGCCGAGTCTAGAAGAGATGTTCACATAACCAGCTATGTTTCTAACAGCATTATTATACAACAGTCAAGAGATGAAAACAATCACAGCGCCAATCAATGGGTGCATATATAAGGAAAATGTACAATATACACACAATGGAATATTATTCAGCTTTAAAAGAGAAGGAAACTATCGCACAGTAGAGCACAGACAAAGTATAAGGTCATTATATTAAATGAAATATGTCAGTCACAAAAGAACAAATACTATATAATTCTGCTTACACAGTTATCTAAAATAGTCAAATTCATAGAGACAGAAAGTAGGATGGGGGTATCAGGAGCTGAGGAAGGGGCAAATGGGGATTTACTGTTCCATGGGTATAGAGTTTCAGTTGGGGAAAATGAGAAAGTTCTGAAGATCTATTTCACAACAACCTATCTATATTTGTGTTAAGTAAACATAACCTAGCACTACTGAACTGTACATTCAGACAGGGTTGTGATAGTAAACTTTATGTTATATATTTTTTACCATAATAAAAAAATACCTACGTCATTTAATCTTTGTGAGAATTAAGTGATATTAAGTGCAAAAACATGGCACACAACAGACACTCAATACATATGTCCTTTCCCCTCCTTTTGAATGGCTTGTGAGTTATTTCAGTCATTGAAAAGACATCTAGCACCCAATGCATTCTACTGTGATAGAAAAAGGGATCAGGTCCCAACTTGTTTTCCTTGCCATCTCTTCTTTTTTCAATCCTATGACCTCAATGTTTGTGTTCCCCGCAAAATTCATGCTGAAATTAAACTCTCCAATACCCAGTATTAAGGGCTGTGGCTTTGAGGAAGTGGTGAACCCTCAGGAAGAGGAAGAGCAGGCCCATGAATGGGCTGGAGAGAACAGTGTATCTGAGAGGACACAGGAAGGAGCCGCCATCTTGGAAACAGCAACCATCACCAGGTACCCTGGACTCCCAAGCCTTCAGCACTCTTAAGAAGTAAATTCCACTGTTCAGGTACAAGTCTGTGATATTTCCTTACAGCAGGCTGACCAGACTGAGACACCAACCACACAAAGCCCCAGGCTAGCAACACAACACAGTGTGCCACCCACGCAGGAAATGCCTAACATCTGTCATCTAATACCCTAGAGCTGGTCCCTGAGACCCCAGAACCATGTCCTGCCTCTCTGCTCTAACAGAAAGACCTTAGATGATCCCATCTGTGTTACTTCTGTAGTTTTCTAAAGTAACAGTCCATTCATACACAACGGTAACAGACAGAACCCCTTGTGTGCAGGGGACTGTTCTAGCACACAGCGGGGGGCAGAAAGGAGAGAGAGGAGATTCTTTTTTTTTTTTTTTTTTTTTTTGGTACCGGGGATCGAACTCGGGTCCTTGCACTTTCATAGCAGGCAGTGAAACCACTGAGCTAAATCCCTGGCCCGAGAGAGGAGGTTCCTGCTTTCGTCCTTTCCGGGCGCATCAATTTGACAGTAGCTGGGCCTTTAACCATCTTGCCTGAATCCCCTCCCTGATGCTCTTTCCATTCACATGATAACCTTACCCCTTTCCAGAAACCCGCTCAAGTCCAAACTCCTCCACACACTTTCTTTCACCTTCCTCCTTTCTCTGCCAGCTCCTGTACCCGGGCCCACCCTGTGTCATTCACGCTAGGTTACACTGCAGTTCCAGCATGGCTTGGCATTCAGCCTTGTTTTACAGGTAGGTTACAGCTCCCCACCAGACAAGGACATCTTCTGTGTCACAGTGCCACAGAGTCACACTGCTTAGCCACCTGAATCTCTGGGTGTGACCCAGGGCATGTCTCCTTGGTGGCCGGGTGACCCAGCAATGTGTTCTCTGTAGCTGTGTCTCTAAATTCCAGCCTTCCCCGAATACATCTAACCCAATGTGCTAAAGTAACTTCTATCTAAAGTGCAACTTACAGGCTAGGGCTAGGGTTAAATACATATATATATATATATAATACACACACAAACACACACACACACACACACACACACACACACGGAGACATTAGTATTGCTTTTTCCCCAATCAGTCACAGTCTCAATTTCTCTGGGAGCTACTACTGTGCTAAACAGTAAGGGGTAAGGAAGTTTGGAAGTGAAAAGAGATTAGGCAAGAGGGCCAGGGAATTAGCTCAGTGGTTCTGCTGCCTGCCTCACAAGCACAAGGACCTGAGTTCGATCCCCAGTACCAAAAAAAAAAGAGAGAGATTAGGCAAGAGCCTCAGTATGTTCTTAAAAGAAATGTTTATATAACTGCATGGAGTTAGTTATAAAGCATTGTTGCTGTTGCTCTGCGCCTCTTTGAGGAGTAGGCAGGGAAGTCTGTTCGATCACTCGAGGTAATGACGCATAACATCAAAAGGCAACTCCAAGGAAACATGTCAGGCAGGGGGCTCTGTGTGTGATTATGAAGTAACAAGCCTCTAGGAGCTATAGCAGACACCAATGAAGCATCTTCAACAAATCAAGAGATTATCAAATCAATAATAATATCATTGCTTTGAGTAATGTTTAACCACCTAATTCTAGAAAAAGATTGATAGTCTCCATTCCACAGCAGTAAAAGGAGAGGTCGCTGGGTTGAGAACTAAAGCTTATGTTCTATACCAGTGTTCTCGGATACAGGTTAAATTCACTTTAACCCATGGTATCAACATGTAATCAACATAGAAATTGGGATACTTCACATTTTTCATATATGGAGAAAAAGATTGTTCCAGGTGCAATTTTACCCCTGCAGCCGTTATCAGTTTGGACTGGCCACATGCAAGTGCTCAAAAGCCATGTGTGTCCAGTGGCTACAGCTCACCAGACCCTGATCTCTTGGGAACCAGCTATGTGAGCTTGGACTTAACTTCCTTGGTCCGTAATGCTCATCTTTAAACTAAGGGGAGAAACAGATTATCATTCCAAACTCCTTCTGGCTCAAATTCTATTGTGTCTGTAGTGTATATAAAAATATACATGCACATATATAAAAAAAATTTTTTTCTTAACAGTGATGGGGATTAAAGTTAGGGCTTTGTACATGCTAGTCAAATGCTCTACCACCAAACTACATCCCTAGCCCCACCAATTGTATAACAGAGAGATGGTGGCCCCCTCAAACATAATACATAATGTTGATTAATAACATGCCACTTTATGTGTAAAATGATTGTATCCCCATTGTAGAAATTTTGAAAAATATAAAAAAACCAAAAAAGATAAAATAATCTATAATCTACTCAAATATTTCTTTGTATGGGTATAGTCTGCGCACGCACACGTGCGTGCATGCGTGTGTGTGTATGTGTGTGTGTGTGTGTGTGTGTGTGTGAGAGAGAGAGAGAGAGAGAGAGATACTGGGATCTGAACCCAGGGCCTTCATACTATTTTTATTTTGGGTCAGCCATATTTTTATTTTGAGACTGGATCTCACAGTTGCTAATTTGCCCAGGCTGAGCTCAAACTTTCGACCCTCTTACCTCAGCCTCCCATAGTGCTGGGATTACAGGCCAGCACCATCAGGCCTAGCCTTCCCTGATTTTTTTTATTTTTTTACTCAAAGAAGAGTTGAAACTTTAGAGAACAATCAATGTATTTCTATTTTTCCCCTTACATATTCTAGTATTCTAAGCATTTTCTTTTTAAAAACAAAGACAAGTAATTTAGTTGCTGAGCAGAGAGATCTACTCTGTATATACTTTCAACATGAAAAGAATCCAAATGGTTTTCCTTCAAAATCAGTTCATTAGAGGGTCTTTCTGACTTTTATCCTTCATTTAATGTCTATAGACTTGTTTATTTCCATGACGGGTTATCTTGGGAGTTTTTGCTTTCTGTCAATTTTCTCTCCTTTCTCCCCATCTACACTCAAGGTCACCGGTTTCTACACACCCATAAGGGGGCCTCCAAACCTATTACTGCTGCCGGCCAAGCCACGGAAGCAACCCTCTCCCAAAGAGACAATTTCCTTGGCAGTGCCAGAGTCTCTTGTTAAGATAAAAATAACCAGGCAGTCTACAGCTCAGCGTGGCTATTAAGGGTTGCGATTATTTTGGATCAGCACCCCAGGGCAATGATAAAATTTACTTTCAACTGCTTCCACCAACCTTTCTGCAGGTTCTTTTTTATGCCAGCAATTAGTCAAAACAAAGGCACTAAAATAACTGTTGAATACTTAGTGTATTTATCCGTGGGAGTTGTTTGGATTTTGAAGAAAGATGACAGAGGGAAATGGGGCTTTGTCTCCCTTAAAAGCCTCCCCTTTGTTTCCTTTCCTCTCCTTTCCTCCCCTCCTTTCTGATTCCTGGTTTCTGCTCCAGAGGGCCAGCTTTGGGGGTCTGTGTGTAGTACACGTATTTAATCGTCAAAAGTGCACAGCTGAAAAGGAGAGGAAATGGAATGCAAGGTGAGGCAAGATACATGCTAGAGAGGCCCTAGCTACATCTTCTTCCACCCTCACCAGGACAGAGCCAGCACCACAGCCCAGCCCAGCCCAGACCATCAAAAGATGCGAACGGGTGGCTGCGGGGTGGTTGAAGCCTGCCGGAGCGCTGAGGCTTTAGAAGGCTGACTCGTTACAAAGCTGTGAACTTCAAAGCCCAGTGTACAAGGTTCTGTGCTTCCATGGGAAAATAAGTTTTCTTTTTACAACGCCAGAGAGAAAATCCCAACAAATTAGAGCGGGATCTGAAACAATGAAGAGGGCCCCACTCAGAAATAAGGAATCGACAATCAGTGCTATCACCGTGGCTTCTCACTGTCCTCGGGACTTCAATCATTCCCAGATGACAGCATGCATGTGATCAGGGTCCTCTGGCAGCTCTTGCTTCTCACAAATGGGGGAACAGGAGGCTCCGAGGGCAGAGTGCTCCCACATCTGCACTCAGCAGCAGGTGACGCAGAAGCCGAACCAGGCTGAGGGGTTTGGGGAGAATGACAGTCTCTCGAAGGCTGAGACTTCAAATGATGCAACTACTGACTTTCAGCAGCATGGACAGGCTTTGCAGAGTGTTAGCCTCTTGGCTGAAGTTGTGGCACCTTACCAGGACTGGCCTTAGAAGTCTGCAAAGTGTCCACAGTCCCCAGTTTTCTGATTTTGTGGTACGTCAGCCCAGGTACCAACCCAATATATCACTTGCCCTGCCTACAATTCCACAATCTTTTCAACTCTTATCTCGTTGGCTCTTGAAGACTATTTTAGCCTTTAGCTTAGTTGGCTTGGGCTGTCTCTCTGTCCTCTGGCTCACAAAGACTAACTCATCCTCCTATCAGCATGGGCACACTCTTATACCTCATTTAACCCTAATTACCCCCGGTATGTCCCCATCTCCAAATGAGGCTCAGGGCTTGAAGGACATCAGAGCATGCTACCCCAAAATATGCTACAGTGGCATGTGGATTATTTTAAGCTGAAGGCAACTCATAATCATCAGATGCAGAAAGAAGCCTTCTTACAGCTTCCCTTATCTGACTAAAAGCAGCAACTCTGGGGAAGTAAGGCTGCCATAAATTCCCTCTTCAGGCTGAATCTACTCCTAGAATGGAGAACAAGAATAAGACCTCCCCCAAATTCCTTCTCCCAGGGAGTTTTATGGCCTTGAAGGAGCCATAGACCACTCATACTCATATAGACGAACACTATCACTAATTTTCTTATCTCTCTCATTTGTTCTCCTAAAAACCCATTTGTCTTTCCCAAAGAAATTTACTTGTTTTTCCCATAAAAGCTTTTTCTCTTCCTACCCTTTCTGCTACTGAATTAGATAAATAAGCCTCTAACTTTAACCTTTTAAGAAGCTAGCTAGGGGCAACAAGTTCCATCCCCTAAGCTACACAAAAACCAAAGTGGCAGCAGCCACCTGCTCCTAGTTTTTCTTCTTGGTGGCTGCATGCACACCTTTTTCTCCTGTTCATCTCTGTTTTGGGCAACTTAATTCTCAGGCCTGCAGACCCAGAACCTAAGAGGGTACAGAAAATTTCTTTTTCCCTCAATTCCTTCACCTATGAATTTGAGGGGGAAGCAGGGAAGGGCAAAACACAATTCAGTCCACAGCAGTCTTCCAGCTTCCTTGGTTCACCGGAACCCTCATCCCCCACCTCTGAAGAGGAAGCACAGTGCGCTACAAGCAGAGCTGGGGGGGAGACAAGATGGAGGATGGAGGCCAGGCCCCCTTCCCTCCTCACCGTGGCCTGGGATCACCACTACCTCCTGCCCCATTAGCTTTCCATTTGGGTTTTGAGGGACTGTCTCTCCCGCCAGCTCAGGGCCATCTGTATTGACGTGTGTGACTTGGGGTGGTAGAGAGGCTGAGAATGGGCCTTCACAGCTGGGTTGGGAGCCTGAACTCAAGCTGTGGAGCAGCCCTGCTGGGAGGGGCTGGGTGGGAATGTGCTAACCCTAAGGAGGAATTTCAGCAGGCGGGGGAGACCGCAACGTCCTCTCCCTCCACATGACCCGGCGGGTAAGGACTCCTGTCAGAGTCACAAGGGAAAAACACAGATCCCCAAGAGGGCCATTTGGGGACAAGAGTATCGCAAAAGTGGGAGAAGGGAGGGACCAAGTACACTGCCCACTCCAGGCCAGGATCCCCCCTCCGAGGACCCACTGCTCTGAGGTACCAGCGGCGGCCATTCCAGAGCCTGGACTCTGCCTGGCACTGCCCCACACAGTGACAGTTGGCAGCAACAGGAAACGGCTTGTGCCTCTCAGCGCACTGACACAATCGGCAACAAAAATCGCCACACGGGCCGGGGATTTAGCTCAGTGGTTTCACCACCTGCTGTGCAAGCGCAAGGACCCAAGTTCGATCCTCGGTACTGGAAAAAAAAAAAAATCGCCACACATCTCAAGACTGACAGCACTAAAAACGAGCACAGGAAGCCGAATGTAGTGCCACACACCTGTAATCCCAGCACTCAGTAGGCTGAGGCAGGAAGATCATGAGTTTGAGGCCAAGCTGGGCTACACAGTGAGTTCAAGGCCAGCCTGGGCTACACAGTGAGACCTTGTCTAAAAAGAAAAAGAATTTTAAAAATAATAATGAGCATAGGGAAAACACAGGAAGGAAATGTACCAATTGGCTCTCTTTCTGATACAGGCTTGGTCTAATCCTTTGCAAGATGCATAAATCTCACTGAAACATCAAAACCCCCTCCGGCAGCCAGAACCAAGTAGTCCAGCTTGGCCTCTCAGATCTGCTGCTCCTCTTCCTGTCCTCACCTCACCTGCCCCAGCCACCTCTTCTCCCGTCCTTCACCACTTCTCGCAGGCGCAGTTCTGTGCACAGCCTTCCCCAGAGCTGTGGGGAAGGAGTCAGGGCAGGCACAGAAGGTGCCCCGCTTGTCGCTCGTCGCTCATCGCGCACTGGAAATTCCTGCAGCCACCCACGCTGGCTGTGCATTTCCCACCTCCACATCTGCAGCCCCTGGCCACTGCCAGGCACCCTGCGGCTCTGCCGTCCCGCTCCACACCTCTCCCCTTTGCCTCCATCACCGCCCACACAGGCCCCGTGGCTTATGCCGAGCTGTGTTGCTACGCTGCTGTCTGCGACTCAATCACCTGGCCTGACTGAAGGGATGCCTGACATTTCCCCCACAGAGCGGCCAGGCTAGGTCTTTTACCAAACAAAAGGCTGCTTACTGCACAAGGAATTCTGTCACACCCCATGCCACATAAACTGCTGCACTGCACTGTGCTTTAAAATGGTATTTTTACCTCTACTACAAGGACTTTCCACTTCAAAACAATGTTAAGTGGCCACATAACTGTAGGCCAGCAGAGCACACTGTCACGCCAGGGGCCACCTGACATCATCTGGAGATGTCTGTGATGGTCACAACCAGAGGGAAAGGGGCTGCCTGAGGCGAATGAGGCAGGGCCTGGTGCTACCCACAGAGCACCATGGTCCAAAGCTGGCAAAGCTGAGGTGGAGGACGCTGCTCTGTGCCCTAAGTGTCAGAGAGGGAGTTGCTGCTTAGGCCCTGTCTCTTCCGAGTCAAAGAATTGAGACCAGCTGAGCAAGATGGCACACACCCGGCCTCCCAGCCACTTGGGGAAGGTGGGAGGGTGTTGAGTCGGAGGCCAGCCTGGGCAACCAAAAATAAACAAACAAACAAACAAATAGTGGAACCAACTAAAAGAAACCACTTCCACCACGTGAGCAAAGTAACAGACCCAACTGGGAAATCCTAAGCACTCACTCAGCTCCAAACAACGCCTGCAAGGAAACTGTCCAGCCAGGTGTGGTGGGGCATTCCTGTAATCTCAGCACTCTGGGAGGCTGAGGCAGGAGGATGGCAAGTTCAAGCTCAGCATGGGCAACCCAGCAATTTAGCAAGACCCTGTTTCAAAAACTGAAAAACAAATAAATAAAAGGGGATGGAGGTGTAGCTCAGTGAAAAGGCTTGGGTTCAACCCCTGGTACCACAGCCCGCACACAAAAAGAACTGTCCAGTTACTTCACAGTCTCGAGGCTTGAAGCCAGGGTCTCTGCACTGAACTACATCCCCAACCCATTTTATTTTCCCCCATTTTTTAGACAGGGTCTGGTTAAATTGCCCAGGGTGGGCTCAAATTTACAATTCTCCTTCTATCTCAGCCTCCCAGAGTGCCAGGGTCACAGGGATGCACTACCTTGCCCCACTTACACGCCTCCCTTTTAAGAATGGGTAAATAATTTGCTGAAGTCACACAGAGAGCTGGTGACAGACCCCGGAAGCTGATGCAGAGCGGTGTGTCGGGCAAGGAGGTGACCTCACCAACCTTCACACTTGGGTCTGACCTGGCCACACACGCGCCGTCTCACGCTCCGCCCTGCTGCTGAGCAGAGAGGGTGCTAACGGACACACGAAGCTTTTCCTGAGAATGTTCACCCCAAATAGTGAAAGGTAATTTTGTCTTTTGTAGACAGAACTCCAAAAGTGTGTTTCATTCAGGAGATTTGGGCTTCGTCCTTTGAAATTAATTAATCATATTACTGGTGCACTATTTTTTAAATACTTTGGGAGGGGCAGTGCTGGGGATCAAACCCAGGGCCTTGAACATGCTACACAAGAACTCTGCCACTGAGCTACATCCTCAGCCCTTCTGTATTTTTTTATTTTGAGACAGGATCTCACTAAATTGTCCAAGCTGGCCTCAAACTGGAGACCTTCCTGCTTCAACATCCTGAGTAGCTGGGATTACAGGGTGCATCATTGAGACTGCCTCAAAAAATACTTTTGAAAAGATTCATTCTTAAATATGAGGAGGAAAGGGAGGCAGGTCCAGATGATTTTACCGATAAGATTCTCCAAAATGTTTAAAGAAGAATTAACACTAATTCTATATCATCTTTTCCAGAAAAATAGAAAAGAATACTTCCTAATCCATTTTATGTTGCTATTACTACCCTAATCCCCAAACTAAACAAAGATAATATAAAAAACTACGGACTAATATCACTCACTAATATAGATGCAAATATTCCTAAGAAAGTATTAGTAAACAAAATTCAGCACTATACAAAAAGAATTATTTACTATGACCAAGCTGGATTTACAGTGGACCCCAGAGTTACAACTGCCCTGACATACAAACAACTTGGGTTACAACCGGAATTTTAATTTTAACCTACAAAGTCTTGAGTTTTGACCCAAATGCCAGCCACTTGTGCTTCCAGATGGTCTTAGATACAGATTTACCTCTTAAAGAGTTCTGCAAGGAACATTACAACATCCTTTCCTGTGTGGGGTTAACAGAAATCCTGGCCCAATGTCTCTCTAAGGACACTGAGATCTATCTGTATTCTAGGAGAGAGATTTTGAAGGCTGTGTAGAGGAGCCTGAGCTTTCAATTGACCAATCTGAGTGACAACCAGACCTCAAGAACAAATTGAGCTCGTAAGTCAAGGGCCCACTGTATTTGAGAGTTGTAAGGCTACTTTAGTATTTGAAAGTCAATCGATAAAATCCACCATATTAACAGGATAGAGAAGGAAAATTGTATGATCATTCAAGGTAGAAAAAACATTTGACAAAATTCAACATCCATTTATAATTAAAACTCTCAAAAAATAGGAATAAAGTCAGATTCCTCAACTTGACAAAGAACATCTACAAAAGAGCCCATAGCTAACACAATATTTAATAGTGGAAGTGTGAATGTTTCTCCTGTAACATCAAGAGCAAGACAAGAAAGTCCACTGTTACTATTTTCATTCAACACAGAGCTGGAAGTCCTACAATTTGCAAGAAGCTTTTTTTAAAGGAAATAAAAGGAATGCATATTAAAAATGAAGAAATAAAACTATCCCTATTTGCAGATGATAACAGCTGCTTAAACAAAAATCCCAAGGAATCTACCCAAAAAAGAAAAGAATTAATAAATTCTGCACAATTGCAAGGTATAGGACTGGGGATTTAGCTCAGTGGTTCCGCCACCTGCCTCACAAGCACAGGGTCCTGAGTTTGATCCCCAGTACAAAAAAAAAAGATTGCAAGGTATAACAAGATAAACATACAAAAAGTCAACTGTATCTCTATATGCAAGCAATGGATGCGGGAATAAAGATTTTAAATACAAGCCAGGCTGGTGGTGCATACCTGTAATCCCGGCACTAGGGAGGCTGAGGCAGGAGGATCGCTGCAAGTTTGAGGCCAGCCTGGACTACATAGTGAGTCCAAGGCCAGCCTGAGCTACATAGTGAGACCCTGACTCAAAAAAAAAAAAAAAAAAAAAGATTTTAAATGTGACACCATTTATATTTTCTTTAAAAAAATAAAACAGTTATAAGTAGAACAAAATATAGACTTACACGCCTTTCAAAACTCAAAGAAGATCTACATCAACAGACATACTGTGTTCCTGGATTAAAAGACTTGACAAATTCAAGAGAACAAGTTTCCCAAAATTGATAGATAAGGGTGTTTTTTTGTTGTTTGGTTTTGGCTTTTTTTCTTTCTTTCTTTCTTTTTCTTTTTTTTTTTTTGGTACCAGGGACTAAACTCAGGACCTTGTGCTTGCGAGGCAGGCGGTGGAACCACTGAGCCAAATCCCCAGCCCTTGGCTTTTTTTTTATAAAGAGTCTCACTGTGTTACCCAGGTTGGTCTCAAACTTCTAGATTCAAGTGATCCTCCTGCCTCAGCTTCTGCCTCCCCACTCACCCCAAACTCTTTCTGTCTCTCTCTCTCTTTTTTCTCTTCTTTCTTTTTTCTCTTTATTGTTGTTGCTGTTGACATACAGTTTAATGCAAATCTTATTAAAATGCCAGCAAGATATTTTTGTAGATATAGATAAGATTATTTTAAAATTTATACATAAAGGCAAAGGAACTACACTAGCTAAAATAGTTTTCAAAAAGAATGAAGACAGATAAATCAGTCTACCTGATTTCAAGACTTATTACCCATTTATAATAATCAAAACTATGTGCAATTAGCAGAAGGGTAGACACATATAATGGTGGGACAAAACTGACCACCAGAAATAGACCTACACAAATAAGCCTCGAACTCGCATCGATCCTCCTGCCTCAGCCTCCTGAATCCTGGGATTACAGGCCTGTGCCATCATGCCCAGCTGTCCAAATGATTTTTGACAAAAGTGCAAAAGCAGTTCAATGGAAGAAAGATAACCTTTTCAACAAACAGTGCTGGAGCAACCGGACATCCATAGACAGACAAAGTGACCCACAACCTAAGTCTCACATCTTGTACAAAAATTAATTCAAGCCAGGTGTGGTGGCACACACTTGTAATCCTAGCACTCTGGGAGGCTGAGGCAGGAGGATTGTACATTCAAGCCCAGCCTGGACTACTGAGCAAGACCTTGTCTCAAAATAAAAATGGAACTCCAGAGGTGAGAAAGCCCTGGGTTCAATCCCTGGTAAAAGGGGGAAAAAAGACAAAGGACAAGAAAAGATGAAGGGAAGGGAAGAAGGGCGGGAGAGAGAAGAGATTGGTGGTTGCTAAGAGTTAAAGACAACATAAGGACAAGAAGGAAGCCCACGTGGCTATAAGAGGGCAGCATGGGGCAGGGAAGTGGCAGAAATGTTCTCTACCTTGACTATTTCAATGTCAAGGTCCTGGTTGTGATATTATACTTTTGCAACATGTCACCATTGGGGGACATCAGATAAAAGAAGAGGCAATACCGGTACCATTTCTTACAAATGCATATGGATCCATAATTATCTCAAAATAAAAACTTTAATTTATATATATAATATATAAATTTATATATTTATATATATATGTGTTGTGTGTATGTGTGTGCGCATGAGCGTGTGTGCGCATGAGCGTGTGTGCAGTATGGTGCTGGGGATTGAACTTGCACCCAGGGCCTCATACATACAAAGCACATGCCATATCATGCAGTCACGGCCCCAGTCATTTATACATAGACAGACAGACAGACAGACAAAGACAGGAGGAATTCACCTTAAGCTATTTAAAGAACCAGAGAGCTGCATTTCCAAGGAAAGATCAGCCCTAATATGAGCTTTAGGAAAAGGCCCGGAACCAGCTAGCTCCTTGATGAAGGCTAATAAGCTCTCACTCATTGGAAGAGGGACCCTTAAAGCATGATTAGGTGACAAGCTGCCCACTGTCCTGAGGAGCAGAAATGTTAATACATGTAAAATGCACTGCAGACGTGGAAAGTGTAAGTGAGAAGAGTGGAAGGGGGAGGGGGCTTCTAATGACAAGTGCAAACAGAAGCCACCCTTCTGGGGAATCTAGAAAGAGCTGCAGGGCAAGACACTAGGTGTTTTTCCAGCACTGACCAGAACAGAGCCCAGCCGGCCAACACAAACAGCCAGTCCACTGGGCAAACATATTCCTTGCCGAAGGAGGATGTTTCACCCGGCAGTCACCATGTGATGAAAATATACCCTCTAGGAAATCCAATTTCCTTTGCTTGGTTTCTGTATTCATCAAACAGTTTCTGATCTTAATTTGATGGTTTCCTCCCTGGAAGAGAAGAAGCTGGTAGGATCCAGTCCACTAAATCTGCATTTTCTTCCCTGCTGACCCTCCCATGGTCTTTTAGCATTGGGTATTTTGTTCCACATCATCTTCTCTCCCAGGAGTAAGAGTATTTTCCCTCTGAGAGGAACACAGTCCCCCCAAGCAAAGGGACTGAGTCAACAAACATTTGGTAAGCACCTGCTGTGTGCTTGCTCTGGCAAATCCAAGTTAAAATGACGACTGAGAAATGACCTGTGTCCCAGGTGAGTGCGAGGACAGACTCACACTGTAGCACGGCCATGCCCTTCCTACTGTCCAAACAGAGTCAAGATCAGGAGAAACACCACCCCAACTTCCCAAGATAATTGGAAAGTAACTTAATCTGTTCTTAGACATCTTTTTAGAAGGCAGGAAGGGGGTGGGAAAGGAAAAAGAAAAGGAAAGACGTTAAGGAAGAATGGAGCAAAACCTACTGAAATCCTAGTTCTCCTCCTTTCTTCCAGGGATTTGCTCCAGGATTTGTACCCTGAGCCATTCTTTTTCTCCAGAGTAAGCAGCTCACACTTAATAAAATAAATCTGCCAAGGTTTCCTCTACTCACCAGCTTCAACTGGGGCAGCCAGGCCAGCGGGAAGAAAGAGAATCTCCCCTCAAGTCCAAGGAGAAGTTGTGTATGCCATTGGGGCTCAGAAAATGATACTCCAACGCATGGGTGCTCTGCAGGGCTGAGCTGGAGAAATTGTCTTAAAATCGAGGCCTCTCTGACCTTCTGCACCATCCACCTCTTCTATTGAGCCTCTCTTCCCGCAGGCACAGGAAAGACTCTGATATCTCCTCATCTGCCTCAAGACTGGACCCATCAAAAAGAGCACACTTACCCCCATCCCTTCCATGGATCAAAAGACACTGACGTCACCATACCAGGACAGGCTCATCTCATAATATAACGAATGTCTCTTAGGCTTAGTCCAATTCCAAAGGGAATCATGTATGAGTTAATATCTATCTCCCAGCTCCATTCATGCTCCCTAATAACCACTTACCAGCCTCAAAATGGCCTACATCTACCCATTCCTCTTGTCTCCTGTGAGGAAGGATACACTGCAGGTACACCCTGTTTCATTGGGTTAGTAGGTAATCACCCTCCTGTAATTCTCTCAAGGCCTCGTTAACAAATTTGTGTATCTTTTCTCCTAATAATCTATTGTCAGTTCATTCCAGAGAGTCTTAGCAGCGGGGGAGCTTTCCTTTAGCCTGCTACTCGTGCTTTCTTCTCCTTTCTTGTCCATGGCAGGTTAAAGAGTGAGACAGTTTCCCCAATGGTGCCCAGAGATGGCCATCTCCTGACAACACAACGACACATTTCCCCTTGAACTTGACCAACAACTCAGCCAAATTTTTATTTTCTAAGAGGCAAATAAAACAGCGTTTAAACAAGAAGAAAAAGGAGGAGAGGACGAGAAAGGAGACATTGAGATGGGGGAAAAAAAAATGTTTGAATATTTTCTGTGGACCCAGGAAAGAACCCCCAGCACTGTTAAAGAAGTTGTTAAACATGGTCTGTTTATTTTCCCCTGTACACTCTGGGGATCTCAAACTAAGACTGATGGCAGATGACATTGCACTTTTTCAAAACACCTTTCTGAGAACACCTCCCACAACGTGTCACAACAAATGAAATCCCACAGCCCTACATGTAAATATTTTTCCTCAGCAAGAAATGAAAGCCGTGAATTCTACAGGTATCTCAGAGTCTGGAATTCTTTAGAAGGGGTTCACATGAGACACCGAGGGACTGGTGGCTGCGATCCTCAACGGTGTCATTTTTATACAGGGTGAGCACAAATTTACATAATTCAATTCAGCACTGGTTGAATATAAATATGTGTCGATACAGACGAGGACCAAATGAAGAGGAGCTGGGGAGATGAGGTGGTATGTGGGGCCCCCCTCAATGCCTGCAGTGGGGCTGAGCTGCTGACTTTGGGGAATCGATGTCATTTGCATACCAGCCCATTATTCACCTAGCGCTCCCCAGTGTCCGTCCCTGATCCACGCCCCCGCATGCTAGATAAATAAAAGCTGTGCTCATGCATTAAATCAGCATGAAGTACACACCACTGAAAATACATAGAAGATGCAAAATTTGCGTCTTTATTTCTGAACGTATGTGTTACGAAAGACTCTCACAGAGACTGTAAAAACCAGGGGGAAATGTTAGCATTTTTTATGAAGGTTTTGAGTTGCACCTGATATGTGAGTGAGTAACTTTAAGGATATTAGCAAATACCTTTCAAAACTCAACAAATTCTGTAGATAAAAGGAGATCTTAAGCCAGGTGTGCACGCCTGCAATCTTAGCACTCATGACTAAGGCAGGATGATCATCATGACTTCAAGGTCAGCCTGGGCTACATAGCAAGACCCTGCCTCAAACACACACACACACTCACACACACGCATGTGTGTGCAGACAGTGAAACAATCATATAAATTTATTTCTGAATCTGCACCAAAGGAAAACTTAGAACTGCTCTGCATTAGTCTGCTCGGCCTGCTATAACAAAATGTTACAGATTAGGTGGTTTGAACCACAGAAATTCATTCTCTCACAGTTCAGTTCTGAGATCAAGGTGCAGGGAGGGTCAGTCTGGCGAGAGCCCTCTTCCTTAGCTGCAGTGGCTGCCTTTGTGCAGGTGGCTGCCATGTGACCCTGCCTCTGTCTGCAGACCACCCTGAGGTCTCTCTCTTCTAAGGACACCCCGCTTGGCAGATCAGCCCCACGGCCCTCTCTGTTCATTTGGCCTCCACTTCCTCCTTGGAGACCCCATCTCCAAGCATGGTCACACTCGGGGTCAGGGCTCAATACATGAATTTTAGGGGAAGCAACTCAGTCTTAAATCCCTCTGTGCTTCTAACTAAAAATACGAAATGGCTGAGGGCAATGTGCAGTGCAAACCAAGAGCTCAACATGTACAAGGCCCCAGACTCGATTCTCACCAAGAATAATAATAATAGTAATAATAATAACAAAACATTAAAATATTGAGTATTGCAAATGCATTCTGGAGCTAAAATCTAAAGACAGGTAGAGTTATATACAGTATGGACTCCATTGTAGTTAAGAATGACAAGCACAGAATGAATTTAATGCACGTATTGTTATTCTCATAGGTTGGTGGTAATAATTTTTTTTCCTGGTGCTGAAGATCAAACCTCCTAGGTAAGAGCTCTGCTACTGGGCTAAATCCCCAGCCCCAGAGACTATTTTTGATTTGCTGTTTCCCTGCCTCCCTTCTCCCCATGACAGTTAAACTGGACTGTCAACTTGATTGCCTTGGGAACCACCCATGGGATTGGTGGAGCACACTTCTGTGTGTATCTGGGTGGGTCATGGAAGCTTGACCATGGCAGTCTATACCTGGTCCCTTGCCCCTTCCTCTCTGGCATTTCCCGCCCTGCTCCGCTTCCCTGCTGCCATGAAAAAGCATTGTGGCTCCACTAGGCCCTTCTGCCATGGCATTTCTGCCTTGGAGCCAGCTGGTCATGGACTGAAGGCCCTGAAACTGTGAGCCAAATTAAACTCCTCCTCCTTTAAGTTGTGTTCCAGGCTAAGAAAGCAGACTGATACACACATATCCCCATTAATTTATACTGACTCTCTTAATCTCTCTTAAATAAAATTTATAGAAACCCATGGTTTTATACTAGCCTCCTGTATTAGGTCCACCAGAACAAACCAATATGGAAACATGCTAAAGCTCTGCATTACCAAGTTCAAGGTAAGGTGTTTGTCTGACCTTCCAAGAAATCAGGAGAGAGATAAGAACCAAAATCCTCAAACAAGCCAGTTGTAGCCACCATGATAAGGGAATCCCCTCTAGTATAACCTTCATGAGGAAAGTAACTTTGAAATGATCAATCGATCCACTTTTTGTTCTCAGCTTTTACTTCCTTCCATTTTCTGCCTATAAAATCAAACTCCTTGCTCAGTGTGTCAGAACACCCGTTCTATTTTATGAAATAGAATGTTTCCTGATTTGTGGGGCAGGCAGCAGCACCACTGAGCTAAATCCCTGGGCCAAATAGATGCAATCAAATTGGCTTTTTTTTTTTTTTTTTGGTACCAGGGATCAAACTCAGGACCTTGCGCACTTGAGAGTCAGGCACCGGAACCACTGAGCTAAATCCCCGGCCCTTCCTGATTTGTGAATCACAAATAAAACCAATTACACCCAGCACAGTGGTGTACACCTATCTCCAGTTACTCAGGAGGCTGAGGCAGGAGGATTGAAAGTTCGAGGCCAGCCTTGGCAAATCAGAGACCCTGTCCATAAAGGTTAAGGTGTGGTGTCAACTTGATTGGCTTTGGGATCCTGGGGGTTGGGCGGAACACACTTCTGGGTGTGTTGTGGAGGCACAGCCATGGGACTGGTCTATACTTGGTCCCTTGTCCCTTCCACTGTACCATGTTTCCCTTGCTCTGTTTTCTGGCCACCAGGAACTGAGCAGCTCTGCTCCACGTCTTTCCCTCACGATGCTTCTGCCCTGAAGTCAGCTAATCAGACTGAAACCGAGAGCAAATGAAAGCTCTCCTCCTTTAAATTGAGAACTTTGAATTTGTGTTCCAGCAATGGAAAAGCCGACCAATACGCTCTCTCAAAATAAAAAATAAAAAGGGCTGGGATGTACTTCAGTGATAGACCAATGCCAAGCATTCGTGAGCCTCTGGGTCTGATCCCCAGTCACACACACACACACAGAGCCCAGTTACAATCTTTAAAGTAAAGTCATGGTAGTTTTGTCTTTTGACAATTCTAAAAATCCAAAGTTCTTTCATTCTAAGCTATAAACTCTCTGAGAACACAGGACATTTCTTTTTTTTCTTTTTCTTTTTCTTTTTTCTTTTTCCTTGCAGTACTGGGGATTGAACCCAGGGCCTTCACACTGAGCTACATTCCACCCCTTTTTATTTTTTATTTTTAGACAGGGTCTCTAAGTCTAGGTTGTCCAGGCTGGACTTGAACTTGTGACCCTCCTGCCTCAGCCTCCCAGAGTGCTGGGATTACTGGCGTATACCACCACACCTGGCTTGATCATATATTTTGTGTTAAAGACAGCACTCGACACTGCAGAGACACAAGGTGAATACGACATCCTTTCCCTTTGGAGACAAATTTTGGAATTTCAAGCAAAGAGGCTGAGACTGAATGACTGTGTCCAGTTTCTTCCTGTCCATGATAAACATCACATCATGGCTGGTAGTTCCCCAGGGTCTGTAAGAAAAATTCTGTGTGTCCTGCCCTAACAAAACAGGTTTCTGATTTAAACTTGATTTTTATTATATTTTAATGGTTATCCATCAATTTGCTTGGGCTGAAAAGTAAAGGCCTGGACAGTAGTACAATAAGCCAGAGGAAGGAACAGGCTGGGTGATATTGTAACAACCCCAGTCATGAGCCTTGAGTTTACAAACTAGCCTGAGGGCAGGGTGACCCTGCTGGAGATGAGAGTCTGCCCCACCTGAGCGGCCATCAGGCAGCTGCCAGGGAGCAGAGAGGATCAGGTACTGAAGCAACAGCCCCACTGGGTGACCTGGCCTCCTGAAGAGCCGGCCTCTCTGGTGGCTAAGCCATAAAGGGATTCCTCCCCACCATGGGCACCAGAGCCCATGGGAACCCTGTTAGCTGGCCTGTTCATCCTAACCACTGCCCTGCAAGTGAGGCTGCACTGGGCATATGTAACACAACACTAAACTGGCCCTAGAAAAGCCACTCTGGCCTTGATCTTTGGTTTGTTTGTTGGGGTTGGGGGCTGCTAGAGGTTGGACCCAGGGCTTCACACCTGCCAGGCATACACCTGCTCCACCACTGACCTATACCTTGATCTTGTCACAAAATTCACCTGAGCAAAGAAGAAGCACAGACACCCCATGGAGCCTGCAGGTACTGCCTGCCACCCCGACAGGAAGACAAAGCTTCACCCAAGAGATGCGGCACAGAGTGGCAAGGATCAGGTTAACCCCAAAAAAGTTACCACCATTGGCTCCTTTTTGCTCTATTATAAGCAGAAATTGCCAGGCATGATGGTGCATCTCTATAATCCTGGCACTGTAGGAGTCTGAGGCAGGAGAATCGCTAACTTCACTTGAGCTCAGGATGGGTGACTTAGCAATTTAGTGATATCCTGTCTCGAAATCTAAAAAAATTTAAAGGGCCAGAGCTGTGACTCTGTACTTAATCCCCACAAGCAAAAAAGCTGAAATTTCATGTGGCTCAACTTACTATATTCATAACTAACTCTTACACAGTACATTCTATGATGTGCCAGGCAAGGTTCTAAGTTCCCTATACACGCATGCGCGCACACACACACACACACACACACACACACACACACACGTTTCATCCACGTAACAGCCCCATGAGGTGAGTAACGTGATTGTCCTCATTTTATGGAGAAGTCAGTGATCGGCCACAGGAAAGTGTCAAGGCAACCTGGCTCTCACCCTCCGTGACCTTCTTCTGCAACAAGGGTGCACAGAATTCAAGGAAAGCACACAGGAAGAGCCAAGATGCTCTGCGAAAGCTTGGAGGAGGAAGTTGGCAGAGTCAAGTCCACCAGGCCACGTCACTCATGTGGCACAGGGGCTCCTCCCTTGCAGATAGGGGCCCTGTCCCTGAGGTTTCAAATCTCATCAATAAACACCCAACGCATAAATGCATGGGTGAGGAGAGAAAGGAGGGACCAAAACAGCACAAACTTGCTGCCTGACAGAGAAAGAAAGAAGCCAACCTCCCTGGGCTCCTTGGGTCCACGGACTTGAATGAAGACTGTGCTTTAAAAGATGTCAGCTGGTGTATGCATCACAAAAACTCCACATGGGAAATATCATCGTGTCAGTTTGCCAGTGAGAGAGTGGATTAGGAGAGGTGACCGAAGCCAACTGTCTGAAAATTCTACATGTGGCAGGATCTGGATTCTGACCATCTTCTTTCCACTCCTGCTTCTCCCCTCTACACTGCTCAGTGCTTTCTGATCCCAGTAGGAAAATTAACTTGGGAAATCTAATTAAGGCAATTTGATTTCTAGTGGAACGCAGGCCTGGCTTTGAGGAGCGAAAGGTCCCTGGGAACAGCTCCTGGCCATGGTCACCTGACACACCCTTCACCATGCAGCAGTCCAGTGCCAACAGAAAAGGCCACTCCAGTGGATGGCCAGGGCCTGAGCACCCTGGGTCATTGCTGGAGAAATGGAGTTTGTCTCTCTCGGTCTGCCACCTTTTTCAATAGTCCTTATCAGCTGTGAAAGCTCCTGCCATTACATTACATCATGATGGGCATATTACAATTTCCGAGATTGCATCTTATCCGACATTAGTTACATTTTAGGGTTGTTGCTTCCTGGCACTTTAATTTCATCAGTAAGCTATCTCCTGATCACAGAGGAGGATGCATTACAGCTGCTCCCATCCATTTGGTTTCCCCAGCCTCGTTTCCAGAGGCTAATGTTTATTCCTTGGGCCAGGATTTCAGAGCGTTCTCTCTGCTAGGCCCACGGCCCCCTATCCATTAACTGTAATAAGTAGTGATAATGTTTTTACCTCAATTATTTTGTTTTCTATTTTTGTGTTTGGCATGAGAGAAACTACAGGCAGAACCTGATTGTGTCAAATTGGTATGTTGATAGCAAAGTGACTTTTTTGCAAGAAACAGGCCATCAAACTCCTAAGGAATTTTCCTTCTTGTTGTTAGTTTTAAGTACAGGAGTTGGATATCATATAAAGAAACGGCAAGGATGTAACTCCATGCAATATTACCATTTAATCTTCAAGGGTAATGGGTGTAAAGAGAGAATGTGTTTTTACAAAACATAATAACGACTCACATTTTCTATCCTACCACTGAAGAGCCAAAGAAAAACCTCGAGTGGAGACGATGAGGTGGACAGGCACCAAGATCACTGTGCATGTGACTTTGCTGCACCGTCAGCGGACAAGATCCAGTATCTGAGCAGGGAGAGGATGCGGACTCACTGCAGTTCCTCGGAAAACCCTCTCCTGTGTTAGTATGCTTCCCCTCACTCTAACAAATACCTGAGACAAATCAACTTAGTAAGAGGAAAAGTGCATTGCAGCTCACAGTTTTGCAGGTTTTGACCCATGTCCGACTGTCCTTGTGGCTCTGGCCTGTGGAAAGGCTGCAGCTTATAGCCTGGAGTGCATGGCAGAGTGGGCTGTTCACCTCACAGCCAGGGAACAAAAAAGAGGAAGAGGAGGAGACTGGTTTCCCACAGGCGCCTTCAAAGGCATGCCCCCTCTCCCCCTTCCACTCTTAGTGGGAAGAATGCCCACTAAGCCCCACCTCTTAAAGGGTCCACCCCATCTCAACCGGGGTGTGGTGGTGCACACCTGTAATCCTAGCACTCTGGGAGGCTGAGACAGGAGAAGAGAAAGTTGGAGCCCAGCCTGGGCAATTAGTGACTTACAGAGATGCTCTCTCAAAATTAATTAATTAAGTAAGTAAGTAGAAGAAGTCTGGGGATGTAGCTCAGTGCAAAGGCCCAGGGTATAACTCCCAGTACCACAATCAATCAACCAATCAATCAATTAATCGGTGGGCTCCACCATCTCTCAATAGCACCATGGCAGCCTTTATTACATGGGCCTTTGGGGGACACCTATCCATACCATAACCACTGCCTTCTAGGGCATGGCAATCTATAAAAGAAAAAGGACAAAACAGGAATAAAGAAATTGATGTTATTAAAAATGATGAATTCCAAGGCATAACTGTGTGGAATCTCTTCACAAGGCAAACAGCTCTTTCTACAGAATTGTCTTTCCAGTCCTCTGCCTTTATTTCTGCCATGACTTGACTGGCCCCACAAATTTAGTTCAATTGTTTGCAGCTGACTGTGTTGAACTGATAGTTCTGTTCTTTATAGATAAAGATGATTTATTATTTCCCATGTACTGGAAAAACTGGAAATCTTCAATGGATTTTTTTTTCTGAATGAATTTGCAAATTCTGCCTTAGCAGAAAATACACATTCTATGTATTAAATCTATTAAATATTCATTCTATGGGTTAGCTGTTGGGAATAAAGAAGTGATGGTTAGAGTTTATCTGTTGTAGATTTAATGCCTCCAGGTTTTGGTGGCTGAACATGGACACCAAAGAAATGGAATGCTAAAAATTACAAAGCATAGTAAAAAGAGTAACATGACTGGATTTTTAAAAATAATTTCTCCAAACAGGCACAGTCTAATGAGGCTAGCTCCGAAGCGACATTTGAGAGGACAGTGAGCAGAGAAGGGTCATGACCCCAGATGGCCTCACGGCAGCCCCGACCAGAAACCTGAGGTGACTCCAGGCCACCATGTTCCACGTTACTCGACACACACCTCCAACTCCTGCGTACCCCCATCCATGGCAGAGGGGCTGAAAGACTGATAGCCTATATTATTTACCAGATTATAAGAAACCACAGCTTCAATTTATTGTGTATGATCTGTAATGCCAAAAACTGTTGTTTATCCAGTATATCTGATACAAAATTTAAATTGTTTTTTTGTTTGTTTGTTTGTTTGTTTTGGTACCGGGGATCAAACTTGGGAACTTGCGCTTGCAAGGCAGGTGACGACACCACTGAGCTAAATCCCCAGCCCCAAAATTAAAATTGTTATGGAATAAGCTCCCTTTCTCAGACTCTTGTGATAGGACTGTGGGTGTGATGGGGCCCCTGCCAGGAGGACGCTGGAAAGGCAGATGGAAGAAGAGGCTGACAAACTCATCCGGGCTGGGGGTGCTCACAGCTCTTTCCATTGTCTGGGCAACAGTTTGCTGGCGTGCACAGGGGTGGAAATGGAACAGTGGGAGCAATTTCATCCAAGGGAATTTCAAGTGTGACCAAGTCCAAAATGCAGAAAGGGGATGTGGCTCAGGGCTGAAGCACATGCGAAGCCTGTGTGCGGTCCTGGATTCAATCCCAGCACCTTGACAGAAGTCCAGTGATGCCCGGACTACAACTCCTTCACATCTTTATGATTTCACAGCATCTCACTCCCTGCATTAAATCTCTTGCTACTGGAGCTTTTTAGACAGTTTCTGCTTCCTGCATCCAATCCTGTGAATGTGTGTTTCCTCTAGTGTCCAAATAGCCTAGGATTCTGAGCATGAACAGCGGGGCAGGCCGCAGATGAGTCCTCTGAAGGACAAGGGGAACGGAAGGAAAAAGGAGAAAGTGGCTGGGGCTGCATTTCACTAACCGAAGCTTGGATGCCTGTGGTGATTTGAGAGGTACAAAGACACAGCATTAAATAACACTGAAACAACCGCTTCTTGGCCTTTCGGCTAAGATCAAATGTAGTAAATAACACTGAAAGGTACAACAAAAGAGTTATTTCCTCTTCAATTTCATTTTAATCATTTAAGGAGAATTTCTTAGGTTGGGATTTGGCTTTTTTTTTTAACATTTACTAAATCCCTGTATTTCTGGAGCCTTTTAAAGCCAATGACACCTTGCTAGGATGTACAAACAGTTTTATTTTCAATGTATTTATTTTCACTCATCATCTCTGGACGGCAAGTGGTAAAAATTTCCCATCTGTGTTAAATAGAAGGCTCTTTTTTATTTTCTATTTTGAAAACTTTTAGATTTTTTTAATAGAAACAATACTGCAATGAACATCCATATTCCAACAGAGATTCAACTGCTGCTTACATAGTTCAGTTTCTGTTCATCTATAATTTAATTTTTGTTCAGTGACTTAAAAGCAAAACACAGAGCCAGGCACAATGACACACACCTGTAATCCTAGGTACCTGGGAGCCTGAGGCAGGAGAATCCCAAGTTTGAGGACAGCCTAGGCAACTTTGCAAGACCCTGTCTTAAAATGAAATAAAAAATGTTTGGGATATAGCTCAGCGGCAGAGCTCTTGACTAGCATCCAAGGCTCTAAGCTCAAGATGCAGTACCACTAAAAAAAAAAAGTAAATCACAGACATTGTGAGACTTCACCCCTAGATAATCCAATTGCAATTCCAGAAAATAAGAATATTCTTTTACAAAACCTTACCTGCCAGGCATGGTGGCATACACCTATAATCCCGGCACTCTGGAGTCTGAGGCAGGAGGATCACTGCAAGTCTGTGGCTAGCCTGGGCTACATAGTGAGTTCAAGATCAGCCTGAACTGCATAGTGAGACCCTATCTCAAAAAACCTTAGGGCTGGGGATTTAGCTCAGTGTTTTTGCTGCCTGCTGCACAAATAATTTGCAAGGACCCAAGTTCAATCCCTGGTACCAAAAAAAAATCTTACCTATGAGTGCACATAACAAAATCAATAATCTTCTCATATTGTCTAGCAATGTTCTAAATGGTGGGTGCTTTTGTTAAGTACATTTTTTTTTTTGGTACCAGAGATCAAACTTGTGACCTTGTGCTTTTGAGGCAGGTGAGGGAACCACTGAGCTAAATCCCTGTTCTTGTTAAGTACATTTACCCTACAATTGTGAGATAACAGAGAGAAGAAAACATTAAATAATAGTGAACAGTAACATAGGTGGTAAAAGGATACAGGAAAAGTGTGACAATAGTAGGATTTATAAAACTCTAGCTTGAAAACTAATAGCTGGAAGATGGTAGAAATGATGGAACATGTAGCCTAGGCTAAGTAGGAAAAGGAAAGAGAACAAAAAAGATGTTAATTGACTGGAGAAAATTAAATTGGACAAGAAATAGAGGTCACCTCTTAGTCAAAACCTAAGCACAATGGGAGGAATCAAAGTAGGGAAGTAGAGAGATAAGGAGAGTACGCACCTGGCCATGAGGGGTGGTCTCTGGGAGGTACAAGGAGCAGCGAGTGCTCTCCGGGGACAGCAGTTACCCTACAAGCTCTGGAGCTGGCCACCAGCTTGGAATCCCTGTCATGCCACTCTCAGCAGAGGAAGCTGACCTAATACTCAGTAGCTCTGCCTCCCTGAAATGAAGTAATACATCTCAACCCGTCCATAATGCATATGTGAGGGACATGATCCAAAACACGCAGTGACGCTAATGTGAGCATGTGCCAGACTGGTCACACAGCCCCAGGCCCACCGACCACAGAGGCTGAGGCAGACAACCACTGGAGCCTGACGCTTGTCTCAAAAGAAAAGGAAAAGGCTGGGTGTGGTGTTCCATGACTGTGATCCCACCACTCCAGGAGGCTGAAGGAAGAGCGCAGCCTCCACATCTCGGCCATTTATTGAGGCTCTATCTCAAAATAAAAAAGAGCTGGCAACACAGCTCAGGGACACACAAAAACAAGTAAATCTGCATCACGGCAGGATTAATGAGCACCAGTATTTTCAGCTCTATTTCATCAAGAAAAACACAAAAGTAGAGGCCAATACGTGCTGTGCTTGACCATCGGCTGATGAGAACATGGGCACCCGTTTCTCTTGTCCCCTTGGCCCCAGGTGAGGAGAAGGGGTGGGAGTGGGTGGGGACAGGTCGGGAAAGTTGAATTTGAAAGTCAGCAGGAAGTAGCAAGGAGAGAAGGCCAAGAAAAGGGAGGGACGAAGATGAAGGTAAACCCCCAAACTGTGGATTATAAAGGGCCTCCCTGCCCCAAAGAGCAGAATTTTATTCAGCTCTCATCTGAGAATGGGAGCAAGCAGAGGATAGGAGATAACTGACAATAGCCAATTTCGTTTTATGGGATATTGATTTATCACTTGGCTTTACTATACATGTCAAGTGCTGAGAACAGGCCCTGGCACATCAGAAGCATTCAATAAATGTTCACGTTCATCTTTATATCACCTCCTTCTTCTCCGTGCCCTCTACCTTGCCCTATTTTAGTTCTGTGATTCTACAAGGCCCGTTCATGTTAGCTCTTCTTAGCTGGTCTCCTGCCGTAGGCAGGGAATTCACAGAATCCACCAGGAATCCTCCACACTTCTACTAAGTACCTGAGGCCTGCCAAATTCCAGCCACTTCCTAGAGCATCCTCAATGGAATATGCTTGACGCCAGGGTCCCCACTGTGTTGACCACACCTGACCGGTCACTGTGAGCATCTGATATCCTGGCATCAGCAGCAACCAGAGGAGTTACTTTCGCAGCATGGGGGTCCACGCAAGCCTGTAACTGGCTGGTGCAATCATGTTATGAGAATTTAAATGTAAAAACTGACAAGGACCAGTTGGCCCAAAGGCAACAGAGACAACGCGACACGTAGAATTCCTGGGTAGAAGAAGCCATGACTAAGCAGAGCATAACCTCTTCCTCTCCTCATCTCTGGTCTCTGCTGAACCCCAGATCAGCCTCAAACATTAACCAAGGAATTTCACACTTTTGCCACAGCATTCCATGTGCCCAACATTACCATAGGCACATTTCCATGTGGACATGCAAGCTACACAGACCTTAGGACTCTTCAAATCCAGTGATTTCCCCTTGGAGCCTTTTTCCTCCAGCACAGCCTGGTATCTCCTACATCTAAAAATTCCAGAGTCACAAAATTTTGTAGATGTCACTCCTCCCAATAATCTTTTTTTTTTTTTAACCCAGGCCTCCTGAATGCTAGGCAAGCACTCTATATGTAAAATATAGTTTCCAATAAATGAAATCAGAAGACAACACTCCATTTTGTGATGTAATATTCTGACTTCTCAAGATGTCAAGAACCTATTTCTATGTTAACTTTATAGCCTCTAGTTCAGTATTAATCACAGTTAAGTGTTTCGCATAATACTTGTATTTGGTTCTGAGCTGCACCTAACCCACATCTCAATTTAACTGACTTTCCACTGCCATGACCTTTCATGATTCCTTCTGGAAACAACTATCAAAAGCTGTAAGAGGCCAGGTGTGGTAGCACACATACCTGTAATCCCAGCACTCTAGAGGCTGAGGAGGATCACCATGAGTTTGAGGCCAGCCTGGGTTACACAGTGAGTTCAAGGCCAGCCTGAACTACATAGTGAGACTCTCTGAAGAAAAAAAAAAAAGCCGTACAAGGCTGAGGTGCAGCTGGGTGGCAGGGTGCTGGCCTAGCAGGCACGAGACCCTGGGTTCAACCCTCAGTACCAACAACTGTGCTATCTTGCCTGCGTAGTGGAGCACCTGTAATCTTAGCACTCAGGAGACTGAGGCAGGAGGATCACTATGAGTTCAAAGCAATCCTAGGCTATATAATGAATTCAAAGCCAGCCTGAACTACATGGCAAGACTCTGTTTCAAGAAAAAAAAAGATTGGTTAAATAAGTATTGGTACATACAGCTATTAGGTGAAACACTAACTAGTGATTGATTATGGAATAGAAACTATAAACTTCACATAAAATATGTTCTTGGCAGCTTGTGAAGTCAAAATATCATGTTACAAAATGGAGTGTTATGTTCTCATTTCATTTATTGGAAAATATATTTTAAATATGCTTACCTAAACAAAAAATCCGAAAGGATTTTATAGAACTTATCTCTAAGTAAAGGGAATATAAGTGACTTAATTTTGTGTGTTGCTTTTATTTTGGTACCGAAGATCGAACTCAGGACCTTGCGATTGCGAGGCAGGCACCAGAACCACTGAGCTAAATCCCCGGCCCTAAGTGACTTAATTTTGCTTCTTTATTTTCTCATCTGTAACTTCTAAATATCACCACTGAGCACACATTTCTTATGAAATAAAAATACATCGAGCCAGGCATGCTGGCACATGCCTATAATCCCAGCAACATTAGTTCGAGGCCAGCCTGGACTACAGAGCAAGACACTGTCTCCCAAAAACTAAATAATTAAAATAAAATAAATCACATCGGGCATGGTGGCACATGCCTGTAGTCCCAGCACGCAGGAGGCTGAGGTAGGAGGACTGCTGTGAGTTCAAAGCCAGCCTGGGTTACATAGTGAGTTCAAGGCCAGCCTGAACTACATAGCAAGACCCTGTCTCAATAAATAAATAAATAAATAAATAAATAAATAAATAAATAAATAAATTTTTAAAATCAACAGTCCTACCAAAGGCCGTGATCGGGCACCAGCCCTCCCTGTTGTAGCTTTCTATAACTGTAACAAATACAGTTTGAAAGAATCCACTAATGAAAGAAAAGCTAAAGTGGCTCCCATTTGTAGAGGTTTCAGTCGGTTGTCAGTTAGCCCCGTGCCTTTGGGGCCTGTGGCGAGGCAGCTCATTAAGGCAGGCACTTGTGGGGGAGAAAAAGCCACTCACTTCATGGCCAAGATGCAAAGAGGGAGCTACCAGGCGAGACCAGGGTCCCTCGGCCCTCCTCCAGGGCACACTCCCAAAACCTAACTTCCTCCCACTAAGTGCCACCTCTTCAAGTTTCTTGCCCATTCCTATAACACCAAGGTGGGGACGAGACTTTGTGCACGTGGCCTCCGGGGAACATTTAAAATCCAAGCTAAAGCACCTCTTCCGTGCTGTTGAGTGCTGCCAATCCAGAAGTCATGCCTGCTTCTGAACACAGACCTGGTCACGTCTGTCTCCAACACCCAGCACTCTAACAGTCCCACGTCCTTGTTCTCACTGCAGGGCTGAGGAGACCCCAGAGAGCACAGCTGCTGCTCACCCTAGTGTCCAGTGCAGGTCTGACTCATGGGGGCTACAGAGTGGCCCCCAAAAGATACACCCATGTCCCAGATGTGTGACTGTGACCACATGCATGGAAGGGGCCTTTGTTGTAGATGTAACTAAATCAAGGATCCAAGGATCCAGGTGGGTCCCAAATCCAAAGAGAGGTGTCCTTGTACAAGGCAGGAGAGGAGACTACAAGGACAGGGAAACACAGGTGCAGATGGAGGCAGAGGTGGCCACAAGCCAAGAAATGCCCAGGGCCACCAACTTCCGGGTAAGAAGAAGGAACCTCCCCAGAGCCTTCTAGGGAGCACAGCCCATTGACACCTTGACTTTGTACTTCTGGCTTCACAAACTCGGAGAAAATACATTTTGTCTGTTTTAAACCACCAGGGTTGTGGTAATGTGTTGCAGCACTTATAGGAATACACAAAGAGTAGATACTTTGCCAACACCTATTGGGGTAGAAGGGGAGAAAAGTTTACATGACTATGTCCTTAGTTTTATGTTTTTGGTTTTGGTTTTGGTTTTTCACTTTTGTATTTTGAGACAAGGTCTCACTATATAGTCTAGTCTGAACTTGAACTCACTATGTAGCCCAAGTTGGCCTGGAACTTGCAGTGACCCTCCTGCCTCAGCCTCCCAAGTGCTAGGATTACAGGTGTGCACCACCATGCCTGACTTTTTTATTTTTTAATGTCCTTAGTTCTTTCAGCTTTGATTCAGAGAGAAAGAAGAGCTCATTAAAATATTTTTCTAGGGGCCAAAGATTTAGCTCAGTGGTGCTGGCTCGCAAGCACAAGGTCCCAAGTTCAATCCCCAGTAAAAAAAAAAAAAAATATATATATATATATATATATATATTTTTTTTTTTTTCCCCCTCTAGGGCTAGAGATGTATCTCAGTATAGCACTTGCCTGGCATGCACAAGGCCCTGGGTTCCATCCCCAGAAATACAAGAAGAAAAATAGAAAACAAAAATTGTTCCTAAAATCTAGTTTCTCATAATTCAATTTGACTTCATCAGAAGGGCATATGACTTGGTGATCCATTCACCTTGATTTGGAAAAATAAACGTGGGAATAAAAGTAACAAAACTATCTCTCACCTACCTCTATAGAGACACAGCACCCTCATACTGTTCCAAACGCTAAGCACCTTACCCTGCCCAGATGCCGAGTGCAGTGCTCATGGTTTTTAGACATCACCGAACACTTAACAATGACACCTTTCCAAGGACAATGACAGGGTTGAGAGGTTGAAATTTTTGACCTATTTTTCTCCTCTATCTGTTCTAAAAGATCCATGTTATTTTCCTCCAGTTCTTTACCACTCAGAGCCTGTGCATGGAGGGCATAACCAGGCTTTCTGTGCTTGCTGTTTTGTTTTGCTTTCAAATCAAATGCTTCAGTGCTTTGATAACTCAAAATGAAGAGGAGAGAAAGTGTGTTTTTCTTCAGGCCTACAGAAATCAGCATTGAGTGCTCAAGAGGTTGTCGTGTAAAACATGGTGTAAACAAATGGAGAAGAGAGCACCCTGGAGAGAAAAGGACCTGGAAACCTCAGAGGGAAGCATCGGTCTGGAAGGTCACATGTAAGACAGCCCCCTGCTAGGGACCCCAGCATGGGGACAGAATCCAGAGATGGAACATTGAAGATCACAGAGACAGTGAGCTTCGCCTGATCTCTTCACCACCCTGGAGTCCTCTCCTCCCCAATCCAAAGAAGCTCCATGAATTCAGGCCAGGCCTGCTGCTGTGGCCCCACTGCCCTCCTCCTGACACCTCCCCTTCCCAAGCCAGTTCCTCTAGGCTCCTATCCCTCTGAGGCTTGTGCTGGGCCAGTGGCTGGTCTCTAGAAGACCCATGCTTCTGAGGAAGAAGCTGCTGCTGAAACACCTCTTCTAGGCTTGGGCTACCAATCTGAGCCTGCTAAACCAGAAAGTGGTTGCTTTCTTCTCCCTTGGTAAAGTAAAGCCTTGGCCCTCTGTCTTAGTTTGTTTTCTGTTACTATAACAAAATACAGGAGGCTAAGAAATTTGCAAACAAAAGAGATTTATTTTGGCTCATGGTTTTGAAGTCCAAAAGCAGGAGGTGGCAGCTTCCTGGCTTCTGGTGAGGACTCCACGCTGGATTATCCCAAGACATGGTCACAGGGAAGGAGGGAGGGTAAGAGGAGTATCTGATGAGACCAAGCAAGTATGCCACAGAAACCTGGCTTTTGTAACAAAGCCACTCCTCAATAACCCATCAGTCTACTAAATATTCATGCCCTCGTGGCCCAACTTCTCCTGATAGTCCCAGCTGGCCCACCTCCTGGTACTTTACAATGGGGACTCAATTCCAACATGAGCTTGGGTGGGGCCACTCAAACTATAGCACTCCCTCTCCTCAGAGAACAGCAAGGGCTGAAGAAAGAGGGAAGGAACACAGGGAAGCCAGGGTCCTGACAGGGACAGGGACTGCATTGATACACATATGATAACTACAGGTGATGCCACAGATAGTACAGCATAAACTGCATTGTAAGGGCGGCCTTCAATGCCTGAAGACAGGGGTAGCTAGGAATTTTGGACATTGACCAGTGTGAGAAATGTCTTTGAACAGAAAGGCTTTCAAAATTCTATAAAAATCAAGTCAGATGCCAGGTGTGGTGGCAAATACCTGTAATCCTAGGACTCTGGGAGGCTGGAGTAGGAGGATCACAAGTTCAAGCCCAGCCTAGGTGATTTAGCAACTTAGTGAGACTCTATCTGAAAATAAAAATTAAAAAGACTGGGGATGTAGCTCATTGTGAAGGCCCTGGGTTCAATACACACACACACACACACACACACACACACACACACACACACACACACACACACAATCAAGCCAAGAGTGGTAGCACATGCCTATAAGCCCAGCACTCAGGAGGCTGAGGCAGGAGGATCTTGAGGCCAATCTGGGGCCAGCCTAGATTACACAGTGAGACTGTCTCAAAAAAAATGACAAAAACTAAAACCCTTCTTAAAAGTCACACCAAAACAAAGCTTTTACCATTGTGAATTTAATATTTTAATGAATGAAATTTGAAAATTTTGTATGAAATTTTAAAATATTTCTTATAATAACTGGAAAACTGACACACAATTTCCTCTTTTCCACCTTCAAAGGAAACATGACACCAAAGTATTACCGCCAGTATTACAAATCAGCTGGGGTTATTTAAAAAAGACACTGTAGAAGCCAGATGTGGTGGCACACATCTGTAATCCCAGCTACTCGGCTGAGATAGAAGCATCACAAGTTCAAGATCACCCTGGGCAACCTAGCAAGATCCCGCCTCAAAGTTTTTTTAAAAGCTGGAGGTATAGTTCAGTAGGAGAGTAAGTACAGGACTCTGGGTTCCATTCCAAATATTGAAGAAAAAAAAAAAAGACACTATACCATAGACAGACTTGATCAAATGGTATAATAGATCATCCAAGGGAGAGGGAAAGCCAAGTCTAACAGGACTGCACTTCTGTCCAGACTTAGAGAACCAAGCTGACACATCAGAAAGCCTAGAATCGGCCCCCACCCAGTGCAGGCTATGCAGAACCAGGAGGCAGCTGGCATCCTGGCAGAGCATGGGCACACTGCTGAATGAGGCCTCTGCCTCACTTCTACAGGGAGCAAGTCTTTCTGTGAACTGATCAGACCAAAAGTATTTCAGGAGAAAGTGGCAGATGGCACCCCAGGTTGTGCTAGACACCCCAGCACCCCAAGTCCCTGCCCTTGACAACCTAGGAAGGTCTGAATGGTGCTGTATGTGGCCTATAGATTTTCCTCCACGAAAACATAATTTTCTCCATGACATACACAGCATAAACCAGTAAGAAAATATAGGACTCACTTGACATGGTTTATGTTTATCTTCACTTCATGCATAGTTTGTCTTGTAGACCATTTTTTCCATAGGTAAAATACAGTCCAGGCTGGAGGTGTGGCTCACTGGTAGGGAGACCACCTACTTAGCATGTGCAGGGCCCTCGCCCTGAAAAGAAAGGGTCCCAGTAACCCCACCCCTACACACCTCTCCAGCCTCAGCCCTCAGCTCCCACCAGCACATCCCACACTGGTACACATCACCTTCCAGCCCTGCAGGGCTAAGGCAGCTCCTCTCTGGCCTCTACACCTTTAAAAAGACCGCCCTTGAAATGCCTTCCCTTTCTCTGCCCTCGCCCAGGGCCTTCCTTGATTCATATTTCCAGTCTCAAAGCAGATCCAAGCTAAATGCTCTTTTCTGGGGCTCTAAATGGTGCTCTGTGTATCCCTGGCTCTGGTTTTAAAGTGTGCCCCAAAGGCCCATGCATTGGAGGCTAGGTCCCCAGCCTGCAGCACTGCTGGGAGGCTATGGAACCTTTAAGAGGTGGGGTCTAGTAGAAGGAAGTGAGGTCACTGGGGCATGGCCTTGAAGGGGATACTAGGACCCCAGCCCCTGACTCCTTTTCTTTCTTTTTTTTTTTTGGTACCAGGGATCAAACTCAGGACCTTGCTCTTGCAAAGCAGGCGGTGGAATCACTGAGCTAAATCCCCTGCCCTCTCTTTGCTTCTTGAATACCACACTTGCACTGTGATGCTCCACCCCACCACAGGCCCAGAGGCAACATGGCAACCAACCCTGCCCTAACGCCCCTAAACCTATGACCAAAATATACTTTTCTTCATTTGATTCTCTCAAGTATTTTGCCAGAGTGATGGAAAGCTAACATCCCCCATCATCAAAAAGTTCTCACCTTTTTTCTAGAGGCCTTGGAATAACGCTAGCCATGTATCACAACATGTGGACTAGGAGCTAGAGGAAGCCAATCTCGAGAAAGAGGCAGGGAAGAAAGAGGGAGAAATATGGAGAAGTTAAGGAGAAGACGACCGACGAAGGCTCCTGACGATGAATCCCGGGTCCTGGTGCTCAACAGGGCGCCCTGAAGAGCCCTGCAACTGCGTCCCCACCTGGACTGAGAGCTCGGTGAATGCAGGGGCAGTGACCAGCCAGGTCACATCAGTATTTTAAACAGGTGGATGAATGATAAAAGTCCAAACATCTGGGAATCCCCAAAAGGCATGGACAATAGGAGGTTTGCTGGGAAGGAGTCTTGGATTGGAAGTCAAAATCCTGTGTCATGATGTTGGCTCTACCACTAAATAACAGTGACCACAGACAATTTATTAAATCTTTCTGGGCCTCTATTTGATACTGGGGAGACCATTACTTAACATTAAATGGTTGGAACACATTAGGAATATACTCATATTATTTCACCTGTATTCTGTACTTTACGTAACATTGTTTTCTGAAATTACGTATATTAATTCATTTTTCCAACCAGGCATGTAGCACACGCCTGTCATCCCAGCACTCGGGAGGCTGAGGCAGGAGGATCACCATGAGTTTGAGGCCAGCCTGAACTACATAGAGAGACCTTGTCTCAAAACAATTTCTCATTTTTCTGTGAGCTAACCAACATTATCATACCTACTCAATATCATTCCACTAAAAACCAAAAAATCTCACCACTTCAGTTATCCTCTGCCCTCTTCCCACACATGAATGCTGCACAGTCTCTGGTAGACATGTGATAAATACTGAAAAGAGCTTGAGGACTCCCATTACTAGATTCAGTGAGCCCGAGCCCTCTGGGTATCCCAAGCTGAAAACACTGTACTTGGGCGAGGGATTTAGCTCAGTGGTTTCGCAGCCTGCTGTGCAAGCCCAAGGACCCAAGTTCGATCCCCGGTACCAAAAAAAAAAAAAAAGAAAATGCTGTACTTGATGACTGATAAGCTCTAAAACTCAATTATTCTGATAACTTAATACATGCCTACAAACCCATCCACATACATGACCTTCCTAAAGGAAGTATGGGAGAAAGTGGAAAGGAGAGGCAGGCTGTGGTAAGCTCTGAATAGCTTGAGAGTTGAACGCCACTTTCAATACATTGCCCTGTGATCCTGGTAACATCTGCAGGCCAGTGAACTCTTCTCTCACCTCCACCTAATCAACTGATGGCGTTTACTGAGTATCTTCTGTGTGCATCCTGTTTTTTGAGACGAGGTCTTGCTATATAGTTCAGGCTGGTCTTAAACTCACTATGTAGTCCAAGCTGGCCTTGAACTCATGGCAGGCCTCCTGCCTCAGCCTCTCAAGAGCTGGGATGACAGGTGTGCACCACCAACCCCAACCTAAGTGCTTTTCATCTACTGTCCCGATTACCACCTACCTCTACCAGAGCCTCATATGGTAGGGAGTATCTTCAACCTTTATGGCCGCCATAACAAAAATAGCACAGCGAGGCGACTTACCCAACACAGTTTTTCCTCACATGGTTCCGGACACTGGAAATCTGAAATTAAGGTCCCAACAGATCCAGCATCTGATGAGAGCCTGCCTTCTGGCTCACAGACCACTTCTCACCCTACCTTCCTATGATGGGAAGGACAAGGAACTCACCAGGGTTTCTGCAATAAGGTCCATCGCCTTTGTCTGTATGCTGCTATAACAAGGCATTAGACTGGGAAATTCATAAGCAACAGAAATGTGCGGTTCACAGTTATAAGAAACTGGGAAGTCCCAGGTCAGGGCACCCACAGATCTGGTGTCTGCTGAGGACTCTCTGCCTCAGTGATGGCAACTTGTTGCTGGGTCCTCATCTGATAGAAGGGGCAAGCAAGTATCCTCAGGCTCCTTTTATAAGGGCATTAATCCCATTCGTGAGGGCTCCACCCTATGACCTGGCCATGTCCTGAGGGCTCCATCTCCTATCACTATTGCACTGGACATTAGGGCTCAACATACGAATTCTGGAGGGGACACAAATATTCAGACCATAGCAGGTTCTAATCTCACTCATGAGCCACCAAAGGCTCCACCACCTAATAATATCACATTGGGAGTTAGAATTTCAACAAAGAAATCTGGGAGCCACTCAGTCTATAGCAGATAGGTACTAATATTACGTGATCCTCACCTTACAGATGAGGAAACAGGCTCAGAAGGCAGAGCTAGGATGACATCCAGACTCCAATCCTGAGCTCCTAACCTTCAAACTATACTATTTCTCAACATCCCCACAGGCCATAAATACACTGCTTGAAGCCAGCAGTGGCATCGATACTAATTTCCTGGGATTGCCATACAAATTGCCACAAACTTGACATTTATTCTCGCAGTTCAGGAGGCTGGGAGGAAATCAATGTAAGCCTCTTAGAAGATTTGGTGGAGAATCTATTCCACACCTCTCTCCTAACTTCTGGTGGTCATCAGTGATCCTTAGTGTTCCTTGGCTTATAGCTGAATCTCTCCAATCTCTGCCTGTTTTCCCATGGACTTCCCCTTGTGGGTCTCTGTATTTTTTCTGTCTCTTATAAGGACTCCTTCTGTTGGATTTAGGGTCCACCTAATCCAGGATGATTTCATCTTGGGATACTTACCTCAATTATATGCCCAAAGTCCCTTTTTTCAAATAAGGTCACATTGATAGGTGCCAAAGGTTAAAACTTGGGAATATCTTTTTGAGGACACACAATTCAACCCACCTCACAACCCAACTTCTACCTCTACTTTATCAGGAGCCATACGTTCATATAATTCCATGGTTCTTTATTAGAGGATGGTGGTCATCCCTAGGTTCCAAACTTTAGTCCATATGTGTCTTGTTCCAATTACATAGATGTGACCAATTTTAAAAGAGGGTTCTGGGTAGAACACTTGCCTGGCATCTGCAAGGCCCTGGGTTCAATCCTCAGCACCAAAAAAAAAAAAAAAAAAAAAAAAAAAAAAGACTTCAGTGCGTGCCTTGGGAGAAACTGCCCTTCTGTCAGGTGCCCGCAATGGCTTATGGGGGGTTATAAAGGGGCACAGAAAAAGGAGTAGTTGATGTCCCCAGGGAAGACAGGGAAGGCTCCCTCAGAGCAGATGACATTTACATCCTGGAGGATGAATGGGATGTGCCTTCGAAGGAGCCCTGGGAGGGCAATTCAGACAAAGGACAAAGCAGAACAGAGCTCCAGATGCGGGAAGAGAAGTTCAGCTAACAGTGACCAGTTCCCTTTTTCTTTTAAGTTTGGTTTTTTTTCTTCCTTTGAGACAGAGAAGTCCCCCTGCCTGAGCCTCCAGAGTGCTAGGATCACAGGCCTGCACCACCACACCTGGCCAGTTCACTTTTACTTAGGCCCTATTTTCATCTCTCTTTTAATCAGAGTCCTCAGTCACCCTGGAACTGCCACATAGAGGGATTCCCTCTAGTTCACAAAATTCCAACCATTCTTGGAATTTGGCAAACTTCCATAAGCCATTTGCCAAACTTTCATGAACTCATTTTCATTATTAAAATTTTCAGGCTCAAAAACTGGGCCTTCTGGGCCAGAGATCTAGCTCAGTGGTTCCAGCGTTTGCCTCACAAGCGCAAGGTCCCAAGTTCAAACCCTGGTACCAAAAAAAAAGAAAGAAAGAAAAAAAAAAACAGATGCATCTGAGATGCATCCAGAAGATGATGGCATAACCTGTCTTTCCCAAGGTTCTAATCTCAGCAATTGTCAACTCCAGTTGAGCAGTAAGAAGAAAATGAGCTGCCAATGGCATAAAGAACCTATTATTTCTTATCCACAATTCTGAAATTCAAGAAGTTCCCCAAACCATGAGTTATTGTATAACTCTTTGGGTGTCAAGGCTAGACCTGCCCTGAACTGACATGAGCCTATTTATAGACCTGATCTCATTCCAGATGCCATCTATCTGTTGGCTATAGAAATAGTAAGACATCTGACTGCACAACACTGCAAGCAACCCCGCTGGGGCTGATGGGTGATATTCCAAGTCCTGCAACCCATCTGGCCCCAAGGTTTTGGGATGTGGGACTGCTTTGGGCCTGTGGCTGCTACGATTCTTCTACAGGTGTTTTTAATGACCATGTTCCCGAAGGCTGTGTTTACTCTTAGCTTGAGCTCATTTGAGAGATCAACTTGGTCATGGTCACTGAAAAAAATCATTGTCAGAGGCAGGAAAAATAACCAGTCATGAGCAACTGAAACTAGAAAAGTCACCAGAGACAAGAGACAAGTACTTGGCCTGACTCCTCCCCTTCCCTGCTCTTAGTTCTATCACCATGGCCCTTTAGATACCATATTATCAGCAAGAACATGGTCATGACAAATACAGATTGAATTATGCTGACAACAAGATCAGAAGGACTTGGAATCCCCACTTCATGGCCCTGGCTCACAATTCCCCCAGATGTCTTGGGCCTACAGATACTCAAATAGCTGCTTGAGAACTACTGAAATGCCCTTCAGGTCAGTTATGTGGGGAGGACCACCATGTCTATGCGTCAGTGCTCCCCTCCCTCAACAGCACATGAGGTCTCTGAAGTCAGAAATGGGTTTATGCCCCAACTCTTCTACCTACTGCATATGTGAGTTGGAATAATCTAATTCATTCTGGCCTCATTACTTAAATGGCTACAATAATTATCTCTGGTTCTTGTTTTGTTTTGTTTTGTTGACAAGGTCTCAGTTTATAGTCCAGGCTAGCCTTGAACTTGCCATATAGTCCAGAAGGGCCTCAAACTTGATATTCTCCTATGTCAGGCTCCCAGGGGCTGGAATTGGAGGTATCCACCACCAGATCTGGCTTCCTGATTATTCTTTTTAGGATCAAATTATAAGGTAGATATGATAATCCTATGGAAGCCATAAAATGATATTCAAATGTCATCAATGTTTTTATTTTAAGGTCAGAATATTATTTATACTGGAATACTTATTTGTTAAGGCAATACTTTTCAAATTTATTGTCAGGAGACACTAACGTCCCAAAAGATATTCTGCTATTAAAACTGAACAATGATGTCTTTTCTCAATCTTCAGGGAAAAGCACAGTCAATGACAGCATTTTATTGAGGCTAAATTTACTACCATTTAGGTTTTTCTTAAACATTGGAGTTGGATTCTACTTGTTGTAACATAACTGTATGAGTCAGAAGAGATCTTATTAAGAATCACTATGTACTTCATTTTTGTGGTTAAAGAATTAGTCTTCCAAAAAAAAAAAAAGAATTAGTCTTCCATGCCATCTCACAAAGTATGAACCAGGCAAGATGCTGAGGACACACAGACGGTTGGGGTACAGTCCCTGAGTTACAAAAGCTAATTGGCTGGTGGGAGAGAGTTGGTTAAGGGCAGATGGGTTAACAAGCAGGTGCAATAAAATTAAAATTAAATCACAGGCACTGATCATGGTATGTAAAGGTCTTACATGGGCACCTCAAAAAGAGAGTTATTCTTGTGGGGAGGGGGTGGATTCAGGAAATGCTTCACAGAGAAAAAGACACCATGACCAAGTCTCAGAAAATGTGACTGGGATAATCTTCATCTATTTTCCTATTTCCTATTTTCCTATTTCACTACACTGCTTGAATTTACCAAATGAAATGATCGTGAACAGGACTCAGATTCTAGATTTAGCTTTAAATTCCAAGGTTTCCTAATGAGAGGGCCTAGCAGTCTGAGTTACAGTCAGACTGTAACAAGAGAGTGGGTGGAGAAAGATTAATTAAGGTAGTTGGGTTGGAAAGGACAAACAGAGCTGACATACCAACATGACAAATGTATGCAAGCCCAACCCTAATTAGCAATAAAAAAAAAGTTATCTTTAAAATACACAAAGCACATATTTTCAGTGACAACTCATTTTAGTCTTAATCTCCACATAAACACATAGGTCAATGACTGCTTGGGTCAAACTGGTGCTTTCATGCCCTGGGGCCTACAGTAACCAGGCCCTGAATGAGGAGAAGGTAGCTGGTCTGGTCTGGGCCCCTGGGGAAAATAGGCTTATTTATCAACAGGCAAGTGTATCCTCAAAACCAGAACTCCAAGGGCCAGGGATTTAGCTCAGTGGTTCTACTGACTGCCTGACAAGTGCAAGATCCCAAGTTCAAACTCCGGTACCAAAGAAACAAAAAACCACAGCTCCAAGAAGCTGTGTATAAATGTGCGAAGAATTCAAAGGCAAATTAGTATTTATATATTTATTCCTATATATACTTTCAATTTTAAGGTGCAATGGCTTCTTTCATCCCTCTTGGAGATTTCAGAGCTTGTACTCAGCCTGGAATGAACGGGACAGACCTGCTAATGAGAAAGGGCCAAGAGAGACCCAACCATGGGTCTATCCAATCCTTTAGCTAATTAATTAATCACCCAGAGATTTCTCTGTGCCCTGAACTCTGTGAGGCCCCCAGATGGCTCTTCTTCAACGAGGACCCCCGTTCCTACCTTACTGCAAGTAACAATTCCCCCACACACACAGCTCTGCCCCTAGTTCTACTCTACTTTTCCCCACTTATTTCCTAACTTTATGGTATAAATATTTTTTATTTCTTTTTTCTCCAGTACTATGAAAGTTATGATGGAGACTGAGAATTTTACTTGATTCTGGCATCCCATGAATAAAATTATGCCTAGCACATGGAAAGAACGCACCCGTTAAATAAATACTTAACCTGTGAACAAGTAGGCAAATGAAGTTGAATGAATCACTGAAGGATAAAGCCTCCCTGGAACTAGAGTCTCTTTGCAGGGACCTGTGAACACATGAGAAGCTGCTCACAGGTGACGGGGGTGCCAGTCCCCCACTGATGAAGATCCAGCATGTACCATCACGGTCTCTAAAGGAGCCACCCCTAATTGTATGGGACAGTTGGAGCCCATGGCTAGAGCTTCAGAAAAACATAAGGAAAATCGCCTTGGGTCTGAGAACCTCAGATAGGCTTGGAGGAGAGGGCCCTGTGCACCCAAGGAGGAAGGAGGAGCTGAGGGCAGGGATGACTCACCGCACCTTGCTGGGACAGGATTTTCCACTTTCCACCCACAGACACTTTGGGGTGGTTGGAAAACAACTGCCAAATCCCAGCAGCTTGTGCCTGCAGTTAAATTGTGGTTCTCTGTCTCTCCAGCCCCTCTTGCCACCCACTACTCTACACCTCCAGGTAGGTTGTTTCCAGGAAGACTGTGAGGAACAGGTGATCCATAAGGGGGAAACTCTTACTCCTGGAAGCCACTGCAGCCAAACGTTGTGACATTCGACCACGACCAGTGACATTTCCCCTGCCTTACCATTCCAGCCTGACCACTGAGCATCAACTCCACAGGGAAAGTACATGATGCTTGCCCCTGGCCCCAGAGACTGGATCAGGCCAATGAGCTTCTAAGAGACATCACTGGGGATTTCTAGGAAGTTTCCTAGTCCTCCGAGTGACTCCATCAAAAGGAAGAGGGAAGCATGTAGGCCAGGAGTCACAGGCAGTGACCTTGTGACTCTGAGATGAGCTAGCCTGGGGATGAAGCAGAACCACAGGAGGTGAGAGGAGAGAATGAAATAAGCAGGCTCTTTGGTGACAGCACTGAGCTAAAGGAAGCCTGTCCCAGATCTGGGTTTTTCAGTAGAGCTAAGTCACTGTATTACACGTATGGTTTAAATCACTATGAGATGTTGTTGAAACTGAAAACTGCCTGATACATGGCTTCTTTTTCATAATTAAAGGTGAATTTGCCAGGTGTGGTGGCGCACACCTATAATCCCAGGACTCAGGAGGCTGAGGCAGAAGACTTGCCATGAGTAGAAGGCCAGCCTGGGCCACACAATGAGTTCAAGGCTGGTCAGAACTATACACCAAAACTTCCTCAAAAAAAAAAAAAAAAAAGTGAATTGAAGGAGTTTGTCTTAATGAACTCAGGGGAAGATAAATGTTGTTTCATATTTGCAGATTTTACTGTAGATAAACTATTTTAATTTTATTACTTGTTTGGAATGAAATCTTATACACTTGCATATTTTGGAATCAGAAAGAGATCTGGAGCTTTGAAGCTGAAATAGTCCTCTCATAAACTGACAATCAGATTTTTAGTCCAAAATATTCAACATGTATTGTCCTTATAAAATGGATATATAGGGCCAGGGATTTAGCTTAGTGGTTCCTCCGCCTGCCTCGCAAGCACAAGGACCTGAGTTCAATCCCTGGTACCAAAAAAATAAATAAGTAAAATGGATATATAAAGAAGTTGAATGTGTCTATGGATTAAAATAGAATTTATTTCCACTCTTTCCCCCACCCCAGGCATTGAACCCAGGGCCTCATGCATGCTACACAAGCACACTACCACCTGGCTATACCCTCAGCCCTATGATATACTTTAAACCCTATCCAGTAAGTGTGTTGTGAGGAGTCAGCTTGGCATTCATCTGAAGTAATTAGCACAATGTGAGTGCTCAGTTCAGGGTCACTATTAATACACTCCATGTCACCTTAAAGAGTATTTGCCCATGCTCACGGGGACTTCCTACAGGAGATCTAGGAGGCTGAGGCGGGGAGAGGGACAGCCTAATCGTCATGCGGTGAAGTCTGAAAGGCTTATGACACAAATAGCAAGGTCGGGGGGGGGGGATCCAAACCCAAGCTGAAGGCTGATTAAACATGGCTGGGACCAGATACCTCGAAAGTGGCGTGAGAATGGGCCTGAGCGGTCTACTGGCCAGGAGACCCCCACATGGCAATTCCACCCTGTCGTGAAGGGCTTGGGCTGGGGCCTTGAGTGGAAAACCTTGAGACACAGCATCTTAGTGCCAGAATCTAGTTACTCACTGAGATCTGACTTAGTCTAGCACCCTTCCCACTATACAGCATTCAATTACATTTTGTGGCAATGTATTTTTGTCATATTCAGAGCAATCCCCTTAAATTACCTAAAATCCCCCAGTGCAAGAGGCAGAGTACCTCCTTCTCACTTCAAAATAAACTAAGTGATTATCTTGGGGCAGAGGGAAGATGAACTGGGACTTTTCTATGTACCTTATGCGTTCTTCTGATGGTTGAGGTATTTACAAAGTATGTGTCTCTTTTAGCATATCAAGAAAACTGAGCCATTTGTTTAATAAGCAGTGGACAGTCCCTACTCCTGCCCCTTGTGATCAAGACAAATGTTTGATGAAGAGGTACTCCTTAGTCACACTCTTGACATATTGAGGCAACTCAATTTCCACCAGTGAGGTTCATTTCCAAGCTTCGGTGCCATTCTGATGTCATTCTGGTGACAAGAAGTGTCTCTATATGGAGCACCCAGTAAGCTGTCTCAGCTCCTACCTTAGGAATCCTAAGAAATAACACTGAAGTCCTAGGGTTCTTATGAGGGCTAACTGAGATCATGCATAGAAAGAGAAACTTCAGCCAGGCATGGTGATGCATGCCTCTAATGCTAGGGAAAGAAGGAAAGGAAGGAGGGGGAGGGAGGGAAGGAGGAAAAGTAGAATTTTCTAAGTCATTTATTATTATTAAGCAGATATTAAGTTTTCTTATTTAATTATTAAACCTGGCCAACCATTCCCATTTATGTTCCCCTCCTTTTTAAATATTATAGTGAAAAATATTTTAAAGGAAGTTCTGTTATGTATATACATTATGTTTCATACATGGTCCAAGACAATTCCTCTTCACTCAATGTGGCCCAAGCAAGCCAAAAGGTTGGACGCCCATGGACTAGCTCTAAAACTCTAGTCTAGGACCAGCTACCTAATTTATGGAACCCACAGCAAAATGAAAATCTGGAGGGGAGGAGGCTTGCTTAACAATGATCAAGAATTTCAAAACACAGTAGCAGGGCCAGGGATTTAGCTCAGTGGTTCCAATGCCTGCTGCACAAGTGCAAGGACCCAAGTTCAATCCCCAGTACCAAAAAAAAAAAAAGAACCCTGACTCAAAACACAGTAGCAGAGCATCAAACCATGCCCATAATTATTATATGTCAATTAAAAACTAGACAACAGGGCCAGGGATTTAGCTCAGTGGTTTGTTTCGCCGCCTGCTGTGCAAGCGCAAGGACCCGAGTTCGATTCCCTGAACCAAAAAACAAAAAATTTTTTAAGAAAATTTTTTTAAAAACTAGACGACAGGGACAGGGATTTAACTCAGTGGCACAGCACCTGCCTGGCAAGCATGAGATCCTGGGTTCGATCCCTAGTACCAAAAAAAAAACCCAACTAGACAACAAACCAATGAAGTTGGCCTGGCCCAGCCTTCCAATCAGCCCAGTCCTGTCAACCTCCTAACAGAGTTTGTCCCTGTAGGTCACTCCGACTGCTCAGTAGTCACACCTTTGCACTGCCTTAGCCCCTCACCTGGTTTTTCCAGGTCTCAATCTTAACCCCATCCTGCACCCTGCTTCCCAACTCACCCACTATCCTTGCTGATCAGAATCACCTTTCCAGAGAAAGCTCTAATCACACCCTTCTCCAATTTAGAAACCCTCTAATCACTACTCCCTGCTTAACAAAGTAAACCCAAGTCCGTTTGGGTGGCATTCAAGGCCCTCGACAACATGAGCCTTGTCAGGCTTGTCCCCACCCCTCATTTTCAGAACTGCCACACCAGCTTGCTGCTGTTCTCTCTGCTCCGCCTACACTGGCCCCCTATGGAGTTTTCGCTGGGGCTGCCCCCTCTTGGCTGAGAATGTGCCTCTCATCTTACTGTCCTTGAAGGATCTGCTCATGCGCTACCTGTGTCCGTCTTCTGAGCTTTCTTTGGATGACTTTAGACCAGTTATGACCATCTGGCATGGCGGGTAGCACCTATCCTGGCCTTTGGGATTCAGCTGGCCTGGATTTGAATCCCAGCCTAGGCTTTCCTAGCTGGGTGAATTCAAATTATTCCATCCATGGCTCTGAGGGGGAACAGTAAAGATTCACTAAGAGAAGCTGGTAGAACATTCTCTGTGCAAACGGGCACGCCATTGCCATGGCTTGAATGTGTCCCCCAAAAGCCCACATGCTGGAAACTTAATCTTCAAATTCATCCCTTGATGGCATTTGGAGGTGAGGCTTTGGGAAGTGATTAGGCTTGGATGATGTCATGAGATGGGGCCCCAGGATGGCAACTGTGGCATTATAAGAAGAGGAAGAAAAACCCAAGCTAGCAGCTTACCCCTGTTCCCAGCCTCCTGAACAATGAAACAAAGAAAAAAAATTTTTGCCAGGCTGATTGAACCCAGAGCCTCACATATGCTAGGCATTAACTTATATCCTTCATATATTACCTGCCTCCATTATTTTTTGTAACAAAAGAAACGGGACTAAAATAATCACAAAAGTCCATTTTCCCTTGCCCTCAGTAAGATTCATTTGTGCCCTGCTACAGGGCCTCACTTATCCACAGCAGCCACAGTAAACCATTCACCATGTTAATGAACCTCCTCAGAGTTTTCCAAGGGCCAGCCCTACTTCAGCTTCCCCTGAACACCTCAAATGCCCAAACCAGAAAAAGCCTTGAAGGCTTCCTGCTCTGAAGAAAATCTTTATCTACCCACTCACAGCTGAGTTTGGTTCTGAACACAGGGGCCAGCTATGGGTTGACACGGGAATCCACAGACACTGAGAGCTTTTTGGGTTTTTTGGTGCTGAGGATGGAACCCAGGGCCTCACATGCTAGGTAAGTGCTCTGCCACTGAGCTGTATGCCCAGTCCCCTGAGAACACTTTAAATAAGCAGAAATCATGTCTTTTGGATCATTCTGTCTTTGGTAGCCAAAACTGAAAAATTAGTTAGTCCCCCACAAATTTCTTTATCTCTTTCCAAACTAAATTGCACTCGCTCTGAACAGTGAGAGGCAGAAAACTGGCTGCTCTGAGTCAACAGCGCATCCTAACTACACAAATAAAGAAGCCTTCATTTCCTGGGTTAGCGCCACAGCCCCTCCCAGCCTCCAAAGGACTCCAGCCAGCAGGGAGGGCATTCCCTGAAGGCACAGCCTCGGGTGCTACTTTGAACAGGCCTTCCAGAGGTCAATTCTGGTCTCAGATCACTGGAGGTGACTGCTTATTCTGAAAGACGATCTGACCTCAGATAGTGCCAGGTGTCTGGGGCCAACTTCCCCCAAGGTGCCTCTCCTCCATCCAGAAGCGGAAAGAGGACCAGGGTGGTTAGGCGGCTGCAGAAAAGCCAGCTTTAAGACTCTTAATTACTAGTTTAAATAACAGGGTACAACTGGCTTTGGTAACATGATATATTTCATTGGGCTTGTTCATACATATGACTAACAGAAGCTAAAGTTCATACACCTAAAAGTTACCTGTCTTAGGCTATATGGTCATGAATTACTGGAAAGGGTAGGTGACACGGTGAATCTCTAATGTCCACTCCCTGGGGTCAGTAGGTGACAGACAGGGGACAGCAAAGATGTTTCAATGCCAGCATTTCCCGGATCACAATGTGTGGGGGGATTCTGACTAACCTGCACTAAACCGGTCTGTTTCCCTCTGGTAATTTATAGGACTGACCTACGATGAGTTCGGGTGTCCTCCAATAAAAATGTCACCTGATGATTCACGAGGAGAAACACGGACTTGAGATTTTTGATATTCAGAAACGCTTGTCCTTTCCCTAAACAGGAAGACGGCTTTGCTTTCCTGCTACCCCCAAGCCTCTGGATTTCTAAGCTCTTTTGTATCTCTGGGCATTTCTGTGTGAGAACTTGGCAGCGGCAGGCCGGGCCTCAGTGGGAGAACCTGAGAGCTCAAGCGCACAGATTTCCTGAAGTAGAGAAACAAAGAGCACCCGGGCTCTGCTGCCTTTCTCTTCCGTGGTGTATGCGCTGCTGCCTGAAAGGGCCATCAAGAACTCTCAGACCTGAGAGCAGAGTTTCCTAGGGCTGCTGTAACAACCCCAAAACCAGATACTTCAAAACAGCAGGAACCCGTTCTTAGACAATTCTGCAGACCGGAAGAAGAAAATCAAGGTGTTGGCAGGGCTCTGCTCTCTCTGAAGGCTCTGGGGGAGAATCTGTTCTGGTTTTCTGTTTGTTTGTTTGTTTGTTTCCTGAGCTAGGGATCAAACCCAGGGCCTGCACACACTAGGCAGGTGCTCTACCACTGTGCTCCACCAGAAGCCCATGTCTCCCAAGCTCCGGTGTTGCCAGCTATACTTGGGACCTGTGACTGGTGGATGCATCACTCTGGCCCCTGCTTGTCATCGCATGGTCTTCTCCCTGTAGCCTCACTTTGTTCCTCTGCACCTGTCTCTCTCCATGTCTCTTCTTACAAGGACACAGCCATATTGGATTAGGATCCCACCCTACTCATTATGACCTCATCTCAACTAAATACATCTGCAACAACCCTGTTTCCAAATAAGATCACTTTCTGAGCCACCAAGGTTAGGGCTTTGTTAGGTCAGCTTGGGCTTCTAGAACAAAATTCAGGTTGAGTGTCCCTTAGCCAGAGTGCCTGAGGGACTGGGTGTGACTCAGTCAGTGGTAGAGCACTGGTCTCCCATGCACAAGAAAAAAAAAAACCTGACTTATGTATAAGCTTCAAAATGCTTGCAACTACAAGTGTTTTAAGATTTCAGATTTTTTCATATTTTAGAATCTGTCTATACATAATGAAATACTTGGGGAAGGGCACCCAAATATAAACTCAAAATTCATTCATGTTTCACATACACTTTAGGCTGAATGTAATTCTACATGGCATTTTTCCTAAGTTAGGACATGAAACAAAGTGCCATGGTGTGGAATTGTCTACTTGTGGCATCATGTCAGCCCTTAAAAACTTTCAGATTTGGGGTTTTGAGGTTAGGGATACTCAGCCAGAACCAGACTGGGTGGCTTAAACAATAGAAATTCATCTTCTCACAGTTCTTCAGCCTGGGGGGCCCAAGATCAAGGGTGACAGAGTTAGTTTCTGGTGAGGACTCTTTCCGGCTTGCAGAAGGTCACCTTCTCACAGTGTCCCCATGTAACTGGTCTCCCTGGTGTCTCCTTATAAAGGAATTTACAATCCCATCACAAAGACCCCACCTTCACGACCTCATCCAAACCTAATTATCCCCAAAGGCCCCACCTCCAAATACTGCACCATCACTTTGGGGGTCAGGCCTTCAACAGGAATGGGGGCCCCTCAACATATCTTTTGGGTGACAGCTGCCTCCCCATACACCCACCTGAGCAGCCACAGCATGTGAATGGGGAGAGTTAAATCCTCCAGGGGTAGGGGTCATGGCCTCTAACCCAGGATCAGACTCCCGGATTAGTCTCTTATGACCTGGTCCTTTGCTACTGAAACTGCACGAGGCGCTCCCTAAACCTGTATCCAAGGGAAAGGATTCCCCAGGAAGGTCGTTCCCCTCCCTGCCTAGGAAACAGAGCGAGCAGCCAGCGCAGCGATCTCTTGGGAGGAATCTTGGTCAGCTCAGGCAGGAAGGCCACCACGGTCCCCTCGGTTGGAAACAACTCCACAGAGAAGCAGCCTGGCTGGGACTCACAGGTTTCTTCCACATCCCGGCCACAGATGGGTCTAACAGGAACTGCCCTGTGCCATCCCTGCCATTTCTTTAGAGAAGACACCCTCCCCTCGCCACCCCTCAGCCCAGTCCCTGTCCTCACCCGGAGCTTCCAGATCACACACCAGGCTGAAGGCCTTCCCAGAGGAGGCCCCTGTTTGGCTGTCTCTGCTCTCCAGCCCTCCACAGCCTTTCTTGCCCCTGCTCCAGGGCTATAAGCAGGCACCATGCGCTTCTTGGAGACACAGCGCCCCACCACTATTAATAATGCATGGAGAAGGCTCATCTCCAAGGAGCTGCAAGTGCTTTGCAAGCATTATCTAATTAGCCCTCTCATGGCCAGGGAGGTTAGAGGGAGCTCTGCTCCAGCAAAGCCTTGAGGGAGAAGCGAGCTGCTGAGGGACAGAGGCATCCTGGGGACTCTCCATAGGACAAATGGCACAGCACTTAGCCAGAAGGTGGATTGACAATGCCAGCAGGGACAAGACAACTGTACAGTGACCAGCAGTGACGTCTGACACAGCAAGGATGGATGTGGGTAGGTCACACTTCTGAAGTCAATTCAAGGAGGATGGCAGGGAGCTGAAATGTGCCAGCTGAAAGACCACATATGGCCAGTCAGTGTCTAGGCTGAAGTGAGATTGGAATTCACTATGTATGTTCTGGCAAGGACTTTTTGAGCATCCACTTTCTCAACTATAAAAACAGTAAAAGCAACACACCTGTAATCCCAGCACTCAGGGGGCTGAGGCAGGAGGATGACTATGAGTTTAAGCCCAGTCTGGGCTGCATGGTGAGTTCAAGGCCAGCCTGAACTACACAGGGAGACCCTGTCTCAAAAAAAAAAAGAAAAGAAAAACTAAAATAAATAAATAAAACAATAATAAGGGCTAGAGGTGTAGCTCAGTGGCAGGGTATGTGCTTCGCATGCACAAGGCCCTAGCTTCAATTCCTAGCACCAAAAAAAATAAAATAAATTTTAAAATTAAGAGCCAGGCACAGTGGCACATGCTTATCACTTCAACTATCTGGGAGGCTGAGGGAGGAGGACTACAAGTTCAAAGGCAGCCTGGGCAACTTAGCAAGACCTTGTCTTAAAAAGAAAGATAAAAAGGACTGGGGATGTAGATCCACACAGGACAGCACTTGCTTATCATGCATGAGGCTCTGGATTTAGTCCCCAGCACCACAAAAAAGAAAAATTTAGAAATAAATAAAGAGCCAGATGTAGTGACACATACTGTAATCTCAGCACTCAAGAGGCTAAGTAAGACGGCTGCCACAAATTCAAGGCCAGCCTGGGCTACAAGTGAGCTCAATGCCATCCTGAACTAGATATGAGGCCCTGTCTCAAAAAAAACCCCAACAAATCAATAATATTTATCATGCAGGGTCTTTATGTGGGTCAATAAAATAATGCACATAAAGCATATGGCATATGAGGTATAAAGGAAATATGAAGATTTAAACTTTAAAAATTTATTACAATAAAAAACACATTGCCATTGATCCCCCTAATGACACTCTCTCTCTCACTTCCAACACACTCATCCCACTGTCCTTGCCACTTTCTGAAGCAGCTCTGGAAGAGCTCTTTCCTGAGTGGCTTTATAAGGTGTGATCAAAAAATGGTGACTGGTGCTGCCGAATGCCACCCAGCCGAAAGGCAGCTCATGAAACCCTACGGTGCATCCTCCTCCCCCCTTATTCGTCGGCTCTGGTACCAGGAGACTCCTAGCTCTTTCCCAAACTCAAAACAGCCATGAAAGGTAAATGTTTTGCATCGGTTCAGGCCATCAGCCCAGCCAGGTCAGCACAACTAAGGACACTCGCCAAAGAGGACTTCTAGAACTGCTTCAGAAAGTGTCAAAGATGAAGTGAAATGAGGGCAAGGATTCTGAGAGGAACTAATGGCAATGGTCTTTTACTATGACAAAAAATTTATTTTTTGAGACAGAGTCTTGCTATGTAGTTCAGGCTGGCCTTGAACTCACCATGTAGCCCAGGCTGGCCTACAATTCCCAGTGATTCTCCTGTCTCAGCCTTCCAAGTGCTGGGATTACAGATGTGTCCCACCACACCCAGCCATTAATTTTTTAAAACACTCACTGTATTTTTCTGTCACACCATGCCTTTGTAATTATTGTATACTATTTAAGAGGGGTTTTGTTTTTGTTTTTTTTTTTGGTGTTTAAAGTTTTCATTCTTAACTCTTCTTTGGTAGTACAAAAGTTCTAAAAGTACAAACCAGACAGTTAAAAATACGGTTGACATTCAAAACACTGAAAATTTTCCTTTACAAATTTTTTACATCAAGGTGGTATTTAAGAGTTATTTTTAAAGAGTTATTTTAACTCTTCCTTAACTTTTACTCTCACTGATATAAAACTTCAGGAATTTTTTTTTTTTTTTTGGTACCAGGGATCGAACTCAGGACCTTGCGCTTTCGAGGCAGACAGCAGCACCACTGAGCCAAATCCCTGGCCCTCACTGATATAAGACTACTTCACATCCACTCTGTCAAGCTCTGGTACAAGATTTAGGAAGGCAATCACTAACCCTGCTCCTGACCTCTTCCCATCACCCTCCCCTCCTTCTACTATCCCAAAATGTAGACAGAAGATAGAAATGATTATGATTTTTCAAATAATCTCTTAGGGAGAAATGTCCCTACCTCTCATTTGGGTTTTGTTTCACACTAGTGTCAATGGTCTACTGTTTTATACATATTTTATTCCCATCAATATTCTGCTAATGTGATAGCCAGGCATGGTCTGTACTCCCAGTACTCAGGAGGCTGAGGCAGGAGGATATCCTTGGCTACATAGTGTGTTCAAGGCCAGCCTGAACTACATAGCAATACCCTGTCTTAAAAATAATAACAATGGGCCAGGGATTTAGCTCAGTGTTTCCACCGCCTGCCTTGAAAGTGCAAGGTTCCGAGTTTGATCCCCGCTACCAAAAAAAAAATTGATATTGGGCCGGGGATTTAGCTCAGTGGTTTTGCTGCCTGCTGCGCAAGCACAAGGACCCGAGTTTGATCCCTGGTACCAAAATAATAATAATAATAATAATAACAACAACAACAACACCAAAAAAGATTCTTGAAATATGAATTTTTTTTTCTGTACGAGAATGGGACCCAGGGCCTTGTGCCTGATAGGCAGGCAGTCACTGTACCTCCGAGCTACACTCCAGCCCTGTGACCTTCCTAAACTACATAAGAGGCACAGGTGGGCCGGGTCATGGTGCTATGGCAAATACTACTTCCTGGAAGTCCAATGATCTGGACTCTGTTTGGGGCTTTGCTATTCTGAAGGTTAATTCTAGGTTTCAATTTGACTGGCTCACAGGGTGCCCAGATTAAATATTATTTCTGGGTGTGTCCGAGTAAGACTAGCACTCAAATCAGTGGACTGAGGAACATGGGTTGCCCTCCCCAACCTGGATGGGCCTCATCCAATCCATCCGTGGCCTGAAGAGAGCACAGGAGGAGCAGAAGTTTGCCTTCCTTTCCAGCCCTTGGCCTGGGCTGTCCACTATCAGTTCCTCTGGTTGTCAGGCCTTTGGGTTTTTACTGGTCAGACATGGTTGTGAGTCACTCTACAGCGCCTCCCTGCTCCCGGGCATGCAGGAAGTTTGCATTTTCTGCCCCTCCAAGTGAGGCATGGCCACCTGCCTTGCTTTCACCAATGCAATGTGGGCAGAGTGGTGTGTGTCACTTCCAGGTGGGAACATTTAACTGCTGGCACTGGTGCCTCTGCCACGGGAATAGTGAGGCACCAGTGAATAGTGAGATACCCCTGGCCCTGGCCGGGTTCCAGGAGTGACCACCGTGAGTTGAACTTTCCTGTTGGCCCACATCAAACATGAGCGAGGGGCTGGAGGAAATTCAGTGGTGGAGCATGTGCTGAGCACAAGCGAGGCCCTGAGTTCAATCCCCAGTGCAAACACACAAGAAAAGAACAAGTAAGCTGGGTACGGTGGCACATGACTGTAATCCCAGCACTCAGGACACTGAGGCAGGAGGATCATCATGAACTCAAGGCCAGCTGGGCAACAAATCGAGTTCAAGGCCAGCCTAAACTACTAGCAAGACCCTGTCTCAAATCAAGTACTTTTATTGTTTGAACCACTGAGACAGGTGCTGTGATCCGCCCAGCATATGGTCCTAAGCTGGGGAGAGCAGTGGGAAATCAAGAGAAAATGAAGAAACAAAGACTATTCTTGAAAGTTGGGAACAGGTGGAACCATAGCTTGTCAGAAGCTAATAGCCACCTGGAGTCCCACGTGCTCTTTATTTATAGTGGAAGGCAAACAGGAAGGGAAGGCAGGGTAAATAGTGCTATGTGGCCGACATGGCCTCAGCAGAATGTTGTGTGATTGTTTTGTGACGGGGCATGAGCAGGAAGGGAACAGGAAGGCATACATAGTGTAACTGTCTCCTGGGGCTGTGCTATCTGGGGTCTACAAGTCTGTTTGACTCTAATCAATGGAGGAGAAAGGGAGTAGGCAGGAGGCAAAGGACCATCTTCAGGCTCAGCCCGCAGCAGACAGGTGGCAGGTTACTGCAACATAATCTGTTCTCACCTGATTACAACACTACCAAGAATTTCCTCATGTAGTCTTGAGTAACTCAGTCTATTCTAGCTCTGAGAGGCAGAGCTTCCTTGCACATATAAACTCATATACTGCCATCTCCTCTGCCACAGTGATTGGTTTAAACATGGCTAATAATCTAGGCTCAACCCAAATAACCATCAGGATTTGCTTAAAGATGTTCAGCGATGAGCCAGTCAGTGTTCAGCAAAAGCCGTGGGATGACTAAGAAGAACAGGGCTTTGTGGCCCTCGGTGGGAGGGCCCCTGGTGCTGTGGTGCTGTCCTGTGCATGAAGAAACTTGGCCTGAGCACAAAGGTGAAGTAAGATGGGGCAAAACCCGCAGACTGTAGACCACAGGCAGCTCTGGGCCACTCAGAGACGGGCCAGTGAGCATCTGTAATTCTCTGAACTAGCCTGAAGTCTATTGTTAAAGTTTTTTCAATAATATCCTAGGGCTGGGCATGTGGCTCAGTGGGGTACAGCGCTTGCCTAACATGCACAGGGCCCTGGATTCCATCCCCAGCACCAAGAAATAATAACCTTAACTGAGAGTTCTAAACAACTCCCTGCTCAGATTACTGACCCAGAGATAGTGAGATAGAGCTATACATGTTCCTGTAATCAGTGCACTGGCTTTGGGGTCACTGAGTGTTAACTTTGTTAGGTTGCAAATACGTATTCCTAAGGAAAGCAACAGACTGGAATCTTAGAGTGGGAAAGGATTTAGAACCTCCTGGTCTAACTGTCTTATTTTGGAGATGTGGAACCAACCACAGAGTGGTAGTCATTTACACTGGGCAACATCTGCTCTCTGCTTCCCTCTGACCTCTGATCTCATGAGCCGTTAAACTGTGCCCTCAGAGTTGCTGTGGGGTCAGGAGGAGATAACACACACAGAGCTCTTGGCATCGCAGCCGGCACAATGTCGATAATCAACAATAGTGGAATGCTTTTTATCAGTCACTCACATTTCAGCATGGAAGTGGTGGGTAGGAGTAATAAGTAACTGACATTCCCCTTATCAGTTTCTCTTTGCAAGAATTCTCCCAGTGCAAAGGCCTTGAGCTTGACCCATTAAGCAGGCCCCTGCTGTCCACCCAGGAGGGCTGAGTCTGGGTCCCTGATGGTCATTGTGGTCATTCAGGATCCTGGATCTCCTAACTGTGCTCCAAGAGGACCAGGCATTCTATAAGAAGCTGAGAGCTTTGCACTGAAATTCTGAGAAGGCAGCTGCCAGCCCAGACACCTGCAAGGGGACAAAACGTGGAGGAGGGCCAGCATCTGCCTCCACTGCCTCCACTCTGAACTGTGCACCTTGGACAATCAGGGACAATCAGGATGAGGCAGAGCATCACAGGGTGGGGACGGGCTTGCTGGCTGTGCCATAAGACAGCCCTGAGCCTTCTCAGAGATGCCTAGTGGAGACTGCCAGAGGCTGGAGGTCCTGGGCCCTGTGAGGCCAGCCCCCACAGCATTTGAGCACTGCTGCGGCATGGACTCCATGTCTACCCCAGGCTGTGGAAGCATGCAGATCTGAAAGCCACAGGGTGCAGGCAACAGCCTGCTTAGACCTTTGCCCCCCGACCTGAATGAACAAACACTAGCAAGAACAGGGCATCCCATGAGAGCAAGGAGGATGCAGCCCAGAAGAGAAGCCCAGGTTACTAAAAACCATTGTGACCATGTTTTGTTATATTGACAGCCAGCCCTGGAGAATGCTTGCTTTCTTGATTTGGGTTCTGATGCTCTCAAGTCTTGGGTTAAATGAGAAAACAAACCTAGGCCATCTCACTGAGTCCCTGACCCAAAATGAGCACAAAATAAATGGCGACCATCTTTCTTTGCTTCTCCTCAAAGTGTGAGTCTCACCTGAAAATCATTTGGACCCCGTATACTCAAATGTGTCCCCAAAATACATAGGCCTCTATGTGGATTAGAAGTTGACAGATGCTCCACTTCTCCTTAGAGGTGCGGCTGTAGGTTCATCTCTCACTCTCTCCATTTACAGATGGAGAAGACATAATGCCTGCCTTCCCCAAAGCACCTCGTTGTTTGTGAAGATTAAATGCGCTCATGAAAAAGCAAAGGGCTTTATCAGATGCTAAGGACCCATCATTTTTTTTCCAGTGCTACAGATCAAGCACTCTAATCAAGCACTCCAAGCAAGCACTCTGCCACTAAGCTACACCCCAGCCCCATAAGTTTTTTTACACTTATTCAACTTTTATTAATTCATTCCATAAATATTTATTGGACTTATATTAGTTGAATGGCAAGTTGATAGCTGCAAAGTTTTGAGATAAATGAAGAAAAGTGGAAATATCACAATAAATAGCCTACCAAGATAAGTAACAAAGCCTAGAATTTTTTCACTGCATTACTGAAGGTCCAAAAGTACAAAAGATTACAGTAAAAATCTAATATTGGAGTATGTTTGGTGATAAATTCTGAAGATGATTGACAAATAAGTTTTTCCAGGATGGTGGTTTTGTCAGCTAAATACTACAGAAAATGATTGGAATGTTGTGGCTAAAAAGTGGCTGACATTACAAACTATTAAATTTAAGCTGGGAAATAAATTTAAGATAGGAAATAAAGAGAGAGTGAGAGAAATGAAGATGGTAAGGTGTAGAAGGACTTGAAGTCTAAGAACAGGTACTATGAGTGAGTGTAGCAAAATGTAATACCTGAAGTGATATAAAAGTGGAATGTTGAATTTAATATTTCCATGGTGTGCACATCTAAGATACTGTACATTCTGACAAATATATGAAGCTGAATGAGAAATTACTAATGATGAGAAGGCCAAGGAAATGAGAGGTAGGAAATTGAAAGTTGAAGCAAAATAACATGATGAAAAACCTAGTGTGTGTAAGGGGGATGGTTAGTCGGGTGTCTAAGCAATCAATAAATGATGGAAGCAACCTAAGGATGGATAAAAGGCAGTGTCAAGGAAGGACACTCATCTTCTGTATCAGTGGCATGACCTGAAAGAGCAGCAGGGTACACAAGCGTAGAGGAGTGGCAAAGTGCTGGTGGATTGGGTGGTGAAGACACCTGGCACTACCTTGGTCCTGCAACACATGAGATGGGCAATGTTCTCTGGAGAAAGGTGAAGCACTTCATTTAGGGATGAACCAAGGCTCAGTTAAGGGAAAGATGAAAAAAAAAAAAACATGCAAGATTTGAGGGTGTGAGAGCATGTGTTAACCAGGGGCAAAACATCCAGGGGACACAGCAGAAAAAAAATCTTTGAGGAAAATATCTTGGTATGGGAAAGACCATAATTATATGGTCAAAACCATCCATGACCCTGGAGAAATAGATCTGTGTGCTCATCACTTTGCCTTAGTGCCACAGTTAGAATGGGTTCTGAAGCCGCTTCACTGGATTCACATAGTGTGGTATACACATTCTACAAAGCGAATCAATTTCATTTTATTTCAGCCTCTAAATAAGAGATAAGCATAAAACCCAGGTTGAAATTTTTTTGAAAAAAGATACTGTAATCCAGCATGGAAAAAGTGTACCTTGACCTATTAAAACTGCCTAACATGTTTTATATGTTCTTTGGCCTATTAGTCTAGTTTTTTATCTATATATATAATAATTAACTTCATAAGGTCATATAAGATAAATAAATGAATCTAATGTTGAAAAAATAAAAAAGGGGTGGGGAGAAAGAGAAAAAAAAGAATTGAAATGTGTCATCTACACATACCAATTCTCTACAATGAATGTAATCATTATGTACTGTAAACATGTACTAAGAAAAGTAAAAAAAAGAAATTTTTTTGAAATACTATAAAGCACATTTTTCATACTTTGCACCTTATGAAAATGATCCATTTTACATGTAGTATTGATAATATGCACATAAAGAGTAGCCATTACTGGCTTCTAAATCTTAAATCTCATGTATCTATTTTCTTCTGTAATGAAAGTCATTTATGCACTGTTTCCTCAAGTACATCTTAAAGGAAACATATTAACTGATGTGTCTACTAAAAGTTGCTTTATCAGTAGCAAGCCTGATGGTTGGGTTTCATGTCTTTAAGAGGTCATTCTGTGGCTGGTGATTTAGCTCAGTGGTTCTGCCGCCTGCCTCACAAGTGCAAGGTCCCGAGTTCGATCCCATGCTGGACTGGGGGCTGGGTCAAGGGCTGAGAGAATGTGCTTTTGTTAGTTATCCTCTTTTTGTTTTCTTACAGTCTGGTCTTGACTATTACTTCCTTCTTTGTGCCTTATCTGTGGGTGAAATAATCTTCTGGAAAACTGAAGGGTAGCTTGACCTCTCATTTACCTCTGTCCAGAGTCCAGACCGATGAAAAGTAGGGAAAAGGTTCCATCAGCAGAGCCAACATTTACAGCCCGACTGTTCTCCTGCATAGTTTTCTTGCATTCATCTCAGCCACATCTATTGATGGTGAGCTGGTCTATTAAGGCTTTGCAGTATCATTTGATATGTGTTCTTTTGTCCCCCTCCCCCCACTCTTATGCAGTCTGGTGATGTGATGCCTCCATCAGTTATGATGCAGAAAGACATGTCCCCTTCCATCTTGAGCCTTCAGCATCCACATGATGCTGTGCTGTTCGTGGAGCTTCATGAACTTGGTTGTGTCCAAGGAGTTTTTCTTTTAACTTTCAATGGAAATCATAAGACGAAAAAGTCACCTTCAGTTGAAAGCCCCAAAATGAAGAACCGTGCAACCTGATAGGCATTTGTGTAGTTTGAGTTATGACGGCAAAACCAGCATGAATTTCATTTTCCTTCTCCATAACTGTATAGAGAATATTATTTCTTATCATAGATCTCAAAACTTCCACAAACAATCTTTTTCTTTTCTTAATGAGAATTTGAAACTTTTCACTTAAAGCAAACCCTTTATGGCTTTTCTTTGTCACATCTGAAATGTCAGCATCATTGCTGCTGTCCTCTGGACAATTTGTAACGGTTTCAATCCATAGTCAGCTGGCTCGAAGGCAGGGTGGCATGGGAGAGGGGCATCACAGAGAAGAAATAGCTCCTGGCATGGCAGCGCGCACATGCGCGCACGAGAGAGAGAGAGAGAGGTATCAAGGGCAGAGAGCCCAGCCTCATAATTCTTATTATTCCATGGTTCTCTTTAATCCATAGACACAAGCTGACAAAAGTTTCAAATGAAGCCAAGGTCTCCTGGCCCCACCCCTTCAGAGAACCAGCCAGCAGCCCTCTCTTTTTGCAGCGAACACATTTTTTTAAGAGACAAATTCATGAGCTTTATCTGATCACTTTGTTCAAGCAAATCATCTTTCCAATCTATATTCAGTAGCAGCTGTGGCAACTACAAAATGACTTACCTTTCCTAACACTTTGTTTTGGAGACAGGAAGAAAATTAGACAAACTATAAAGGTGTGCTCCATATTTTATTCCATGTGATATAAAAACCTGATGCAATAATCCTTTGCTATTGCTCCAAGTGTCAGATGGGCCAGAGGGTGGGTGGATGGAGGGAAGCAGCAGAGCTGGTGGCCAATAATCCGAGGATGGCTCCAGCCCGAGACGCCAAGCAGAGGGGGCAGGAGAGGCCGCCACAGGGCCACCCATAGTGAAGGTGGCCATCATGGGGTCCCCACCCATATCCACTCATAAACCACTTCCAACACTTAGGAAAGATTTGACAGAAGTCATTAAACCTCGAGGTGAATGTAAGGCACTCCACTCCCTCTCCCCCAAGCATTTCCACGATGAGCTCATCCTGTCTAAAACGTTCAGTACAGAATTCAAGCCCCCAGATGGGAGGGCATCCATCCTCCAGGACTTGGTCTCCACTTGGGCTGCTGCCAGTCTGTCGTGCTCTGTAACCATCTCTATGAGGCAGTCACACTGGCTGGGCCACGCTTGTGGCTGGTGCTCAACAGGCCAGCGTCTCAGGTGTGACGGTGGGGGCATGAAGGTGCTAAGCATGCAGGTGTAACTAGTGCAGACTGAATGGGGTTGGAGATGGTACTGAGGTCACTTTCACAGTGTCGACTCTGTGGAGCAACTGAGCAAGACACTAACACGCATTGGGAGAGCAGAGCTAGTGGGTGCACAGGGCTGATTTCCGTGAATATCATTATTTCAAAACTAAAAACATTAAAATAAAATATGCCAGGTTTTCTCTTATCTTTCTATTTCCTGAGAACCTTGTTATTATTATTACACGTAACTTTTGGGGGGGAGTGGTGGTGGTACTGGGGATTGATCCCAGGACCTTCACACTGAGCTACATCCCCAGCCCTTTTTATTTTTTTGAGACAGGATTTTGCTAAATCACTGAGTTGCCCAGATTGAGCTCAAATTGTGATCCTCCTGTCTCAGCCTCCCATGCCACTACACTTGGCTTCTCAGATACATACACACACACACACACACACACACACACACACACACATTTTTTTTCTAACCCTTCTTCTTCAAACTCAACTCACTCATCATTGTTCGGCACAAAGTAGGCCATTGTTGAATGTCTGTTGAATAGGCAAGTAAATAAACCCTGTTCTTTCTGTTATAAAGAAGCTGTTGAGGGCCGGAGATTTAGCTCAGTGGTCTGGCGCCTGCCTCGCAAGCACAAGGTCCTAAGTTTGATCCCCAGTACCAAAAAAAAAGAAGAAGAAGAAGCTGTTGAATTAATACATCAACACAATTTAGCCATTAAAAGCATGCACCTGGGCCAGAGGTTTAGCTCAGTGGCGCCAGAGCCTGCCTGGCAAGCGCTAGGTCCTGAGTTCAATCCCCAGTTCTGCAAAAAAAATGAGACTACTTCAATTTTGGGGATTTAGCTCAGTGGTTTTGCCACCTGCTGTGCAAGCACAAAGACCTGAGTTCAATCCCCGGTACTAAAAAAAAAAAAAAAGCATGCACCTAAAAATAAATAAATAATAAAAGCATGCACCTAGCTGGGCATGGTTGTGTTCATCTGTAATCCCAGCACTCAGGAGGCTGAGGCAGGAGGATAACCCCAAGTTCAAGGGCAACCTGAGCTACATAGTGAGTTCAAGTCCAGGCTGAACTACAGAGTGAGATCCTGTCTCAACCTCCCCTAAGGCATGCACGTAGGGCTCAGGTGTACCTTGGTGGTAGAGCACCTGCTCCGCATGTAGGATGTGCAAGGCCCTGGATTCCATCCCAGTACTGGGGGAAAATCCTGAGATTTCAATCAGGTAACATGACTTCTAGATACTTTTTTCTTCTTTTGTGGCGCTAGAGATGGAACCCAGGGACCACATACACTCAGCAAGTCTCCACCACTGCACTTCACTGCCAGCCCCCAAATCCCAGTCCTGAGCTCTCCCCTACCTGCATTCCTGAGCTGCTCCGAGCTTCGCTTCACTTAGTTTCATCCTAAGCAGGAACAAAACTATCAACACAGGGCTGCTGTGATGATCCAATGAGTTAACTCACACAAAGTGCTTAAAATACTGCCCAAACCCAAAGTAAGCTCTCAAAATAGGACTTTATAAAGGGATCCCTTTATGACCTCTCTCCAGTCATATCTCTCCCCGACCCTCCCCAGCTGAGCCCCAAATATCCCATATTTCCTCCAATCCCTGCCAGCATCATCTCACCTGTATCCTGATTGGCTACTTCCAGGTCACAAACCATCCAAGACTAATGGCTGAAAACAGTAATTCTGGCTGGGACAGCAGCTCCATGTAGAGCACACACTTAACATGCACAAGGCCCTGGGTCCATCCCCAGCACCTCGAGTTCGAGGCCAGCCTGGGCTACATAGCAAGACCTTGTCTCAGAAAACAAACAACAACAACAAATACAAACTAACCAACCCAGGACCCATACCTCAACCACTTCCATTACTGCTCTACCACAATCCAGCCACTGTCCCACAGCCCTAGTCACCCCAGGGCCAGTAACCAAGCATCTCGGCCCGCCCCACTGTGCCCTGAGTGGGCTGCCCTTCCTCCTGCCGACCCAGCCCTTGTGAGGCCTGCTTGCTGCACCCTGCCCGCTCCACCCTGCCCTGCCTGTCCTAGAAGCCACACAAAGGCACTGGCCTCAGCTGTCCCATCTCCCTCTTCCTCCTGACTGACCCGGTGCTTCCCTGGGTGGCTCCCACACCACCTTGCGCCCCTCATCTTGGCTCGGTAGGTAACACCCTATCTTCTCAACAGCAGTTGTCTCCTCATCTGTTCACATGACCACACCCCAAGTTTTCTACTAATACATTACATTTTAGAACAGTTACCATGGCCACTTTAGGGAAACACAACCTTCTGCACTCTGACACTCATGCCCTTTCTATTCCACTCGACTGTGGGCTTGCAGAAAACACAGACCTCGTATCTCCTACACCAAGTGTGTAAGAGAAACTTATGTCTGCTGACTGACTGGCTGATTGGCTTTTCATTGCCGTATTACAACCTGAGAGGTATCCGAAGGGATCTTTGCAAACTCCCCAGCAGACCCTGCCTGTACCTGCCCACTCAGATGCTCTTCTCTCCCTACTCCGTCCTGGTGAAGCACAGAACACACAGCTCCTGTCACCACTGCTGTGAGGTTTCCTGGAACAGCAAAAGCCTCTGGCTACAGGGGTTGGGCGGTTGAAGGAAGGGTGGGAATCCTGAGGTTATTCTCATCTTCAGAAGGCTGAGCTGCGGTTCAGAGTATTACAGAAGCTGTTCTCTAAAATCCTCCATAAAAGCCAGGCATAGCAGTGGAAGCCTATAATCTTAGCACTTTGGGAGGCTCGGGCTGGGGGATCCCAAGTTCAAGCTCAGCCTGAGTAACTTTGGGACTTAGCAAGGCCCTGTCTTAAAATAAAATATAAAAAAAAGACTGAGAATATAGCTCAGATTGGAGGCCCAGGGTTCAAGCCCCAATCAGGAAGGAAGGGAGGGAGGGAGGGAGAGAGGGAGGGACAGAGGGAGGGAGGGAAGAAATCCTCCATAGTTGTGGGCGCCAACACCTGAGATGGCCCCTATCCAGGCAGGTCACTCAAGCTCTGCAAAACTCATTAAGGGACACAATCTTGGTGCTGAAATCTCCAGAGTTCCCAAAGCCAAGAGAGTCATGCCCTCAACTTCCCCATCTCATCCAGGCTCCCAGCCTCGAGGCTCCACACAGACCCAGGGCCTGATTCTCTCTAGCAAAGGAGCTCTGAGAAGGGAAAGCAGAGGGCATGGCTCCCAGCCGCAGACTCCTAATGCCTTCTCCAACTCCTCCTGGGATGGCAGAGGCTCCCAAAGCGCCAGCGCCCTCTTCCTTGAGCCCAGAGGTCGCTGCTGAGTGGAGAGAGGATTTCTCCACACCCCTTTCTCCCACACCTGTCCTCCATCTGACAGTGACCAAGGGGTACATTTACTCCCTTCCCAGAGGTGTGATTTCAAATGCAAATACCCCTGGGAGAAACAACAAATTGGTTTAAGGTCAGGCAGTGCTTGTTCTGGTTCGACACATAACCCTTCTCTGAGAACAGGCTGGGGAAGGGAGGGGCAGAGACACCCAGAGGCAGCTACCGAGGGCCAAGGGCAGGTTCTCTGCTTCCTTCCAGCACCGCCAAGGCCTCTCTTGATCAGGGCTGAGAGCAGCTGTCAGGCAAGTGATTCTAGGACCACACCCTGTGCAGCCCTCAGACCCAGTGCAGTTTATCCAGCCAACCCAAGTCTGCTGTATCCACTTGCTCAAAGTCCATGCCTACAAAGAAAATAAGACTTTTCTAGGCCAAATTCCAATTTTTAAATACAGCTATTGCTCACAATCGCCAAAAAGTGGAAACAACCAAGAGTTCAGCAAGGGAACAGGTAAGTAAGCCATGGTCTGTGCATACAATGGAACACTCTTCGGCCTTAAAAGGGAAACAGGCACATGACCGTAACCCCATCACTCTGGGGGGCTGAGGCAGGAGATCACAAGTCCAACCTCAGCCTGGACAACTTAGCAAAACCCTGACTCAAAATAAAAAATAAAAAGGGCTGGGGATATAGATCAGTGTAAAGGCCCTGAGTTCAATCCTTAGTACGGCTGAAAGAAAAAGGAAATCCTTTCACATGCTAAGAGAGAAATGAACCTTCAGGACACTATGCTAAATGAAATAAGCCAGACACAAGTACTTTATGATTCTAAGCAAAGTAGAATCCAATTCATGAGCAGTCCAATTCATAGAGACAGAACACAAAATTATACACTTGTGAGGGGCTGCAATCGATAGAGTTCAGTGGCAGAACACTTGCGTAGTATTAGGCCCTGGGTTTGATTTCACAGCACTAAAAAAAAAAGTTATCTCTTTTTTTTTTCAGAACTCGGGATTAAACCCAGGCCCTCATGCATGCTAAGCAAACACTACCACTAAGCTACATCCCAGCCCTACAATACTAACTTTGATATTATGTGTTTTACTACAATTTAAGAAAAAAAAAAAAAAAAATATATATATATATATATATATATAAATAATTATAACTGTCTCAGGGGCTATTATTTGTCTTTTCTGTCTTCTTATTCAATCCCCTATTGTTGAATGACTCCACACCCCCAGGAACAGGAAGAGCCAAGTCCAAGAGCAAAGGAGTATGGGGCAGCAAAACATCTACAACTGCTGCTAGGCCAGCACTTCCACCTAATGAAGGCTTGTCTGTTTCCACACCGTCCCCAAACACACCTGGTCCGGCCTTCTTCTGTGACATCACACTTCAACAGCTGCTGCCTTTGGCCTACAAGCTCAAGTTCTAAGCCCTTGAGCCAGAATTCAAGGCGCCCCCATCTGCCCCACTCCAATTCCCAACTGCCCTCTTTCCACCCGCCCTACAAACTGTTCCAACTGCCCAGCCAGTTCCCAGCCTTCCGAAGACGCCTTGCAGTCTCCCTCTCCTGGGTATGTAGCCCACCTTTCCAAGTACAGCCAGCCCAGTCCCCAGCGGTCTCACCTGAAGTAGTTCTTATTCATGGTGACTCATTTCCTCCCTGTACTCTGTCTCACTGCCTTCATCCTCTGCTTCAGTCTATTGCTTGGTTACACAAGCGATTTACTGGTGGTGTTGATTCTGAAGATTAAAGCCCTATGGAACTTTAAGAGATTATTTAGTTGGGCTCCCTTAATTTGTAATGACAAAATCAGACCTACACAATCACTTGACCCAGGTCCCAGCTGAGGAAGGACTCGAATCCATGTCCTGATTTCTACTCCATTCTCTTTCCACAACACCAGTTTTTCTCTACTTAGCTATGTTAAGTATGTGGGCCTTGCTGTTCCCAACAGATTAGAAGCTGTCTTAGGGCAGGAAATGGCATCGCATGTTATTTGTTCCCTCCCCACATCCAACACCATCTTCATTAAGTCCATGTTGAAACCATGAATGTGTTTCTAGGTCGTCCCATATCCACTTTGGGCCTGCAATTTCTCTCAACAGTCTCTTAAGAAAAATATTTTTTGGCCAAGGGTAGCAGTGCATACTTGTAATCCCAGCTACTGAGAAGGCTGAGGCAGGAGGATCGAAGATTCCAGCCTAGCCTGGGCAACTTAGCAAGATACTGTCTCAAAATGTATAATTTCCAATGCTGTGAAAATTAAAATGTTTCGGGGTAGGAGTAGAGCTCTTGTCCAGCATGTACAAGGCCCTGGGTTTGCTTCCCAGAACTAGGAGAAAAAAATAATAAAATAATTTCCCCTCTTAGATTCAAAATAGCTTCCTTGTGAGTTTTCTAAGAGTGCTTAGGCAAACCAAAACAAATGGAGGTAGATAATACACTTGAAGAAACTTAGCCAATTTCCATAACCTCAGAAACATGCTCCATTTACTTCTTGGACCTAATCGTGGTCCCGCCATAAATTGAACTTGCTCTAATTTTATCTCAACTGTGCAGGCAGATTGTAACCCAGGGTTGGTTTAGTTCATCTATTTCCTACTTCATTAATCCATTGCTCTTGCTGTCTCAGCCATGCGGGCATTCTTTCAGGTGGAACATTCATAGGCAGCTTCCTCCTCCACATAGCTTTAAAAAAAAAAAAGAAAGAAAGGGGAAAAAAGAAAAGAAAGCAAACACCACATACACACACACACACCCACACACACACCCCTGGGCAGTCCCTCAGCATCTAATTAGTGTGGTTATTTTGCAAATGTCCCAGTACCCAGAGCACAACCCAGCTCTCCCTACACAAGCTCATCTTTCTGGGAAGCTGTTCCCTTCTTGGATTGATGGATTCTATCAGGGGCAGGCTGTGACTTTTTGTCATCATAGACAAAAAACACACACACAGAGAAAATGGCTGCAGTGATGGCAGCCTCCTACAGGCCATCAGCATAGGGGTCTAATGCAGAAGAAGAGAGAAAAACTATGGAAAGTTCTGAAGGCTAAAAAACTTTTGAGAGGGAAAATGAGGGAGACAGACTCAGATCCATAATTATAGAAGCTGTGTGCAAGATTTAATTAAAACTTGGGTGGAAATGAACACCCAGAAACAAGTGTCATTCATCAACTCAAAGCACCAACTAAGGTAAACACTGCCACCAACTCAGGGAAAGAAGGGAGGAGAAAAGAAAGAGGGGTGATCACTCTAGATATCAACCAAATCAAATTACCCTGAAGGGCCTGCCAGACACACGAATTAATCATCGGTTATCCCAGTTGCACACCTGTACGGAGAAGAGACCCTGGCATGCGCAGAGCGAGCCAGCTGAGACTGGGCAAGCAAGAGGGACAGGGACACAGGCCAACAGGAGCCCAGCCTGGTAGTAGCCACGTGGCACCCTCCACTATCCCGTGCCAGATGGAGAAAGGAGGGGCAGAGTTGGGTTCCTGCAGGGCCGGCCATCCAGGTTCTCCAGCCAAGTTACTTCCTGCTGCTCCTCTAGGAGCCCATGCTGCTGGACAAACCAGCCGAGCCACAGGTGAGGCAACTTTCTCGGGAGAGGGGACCCTTCAAGGGGAGCCCAAGGCAGGTCCAGGGATCCTGTCGCAGGTGGGCAAACAGGTTGGACTTCCACATCCAGTATGTGGCTGATTTTCTGCTCTGGTAAGATTTTGAGTTTAGGGGAAGGGAGCTGGAGTGGTGTGGGAACCAAGCGAGCTCCCGATTTTGCTTCCTGTGCTGGGCAGGCTTCATACACCCATGGGTCCCCAGGGCTGGTCACAGGCTGAAGCCTCCTGGTTCCACTCACAGGAGGTCGAGAAAGCAGCTCAGCCAGCCGAGCTGGGAGCTATTTCCACTTGATGAGCAATTTCAAGTGGGAACCATGTGAGTGTGTGCTGTGTGAACATCAGAGTGCATTTAGAAGGAACAAATGATTTATCATGGGGGGGCTCCACAAAGTCTTGTTCAGAAAGGAAGGGAGCTCCCCCCCCCCACACACACACACTTATCTTTAAAACCTTAAAGGGGCAGGATCCATTTGGTCTCCTAAGCCAGCCGAGAAGAGAGTCACAGCTAATCAAGCAGCCGGCCCAGCTCCTCTAGCCCTTCTTTGAGTACAACAATATGTATGAACTGGCAAAATGGACTGCAGACCACTTTGATGTTACACAAAGAGGGAAAGAATCCCAAATAGTGTAAAAATCGTCTCTCTGCTTAACTCTTCCATGTCTGTCCTGCAGGACAAATGTAAGACGAATACTCCAAGAAGAACTAAATGCAGAAAAATTATCACTTCAAACACTTAGACCCAAGTACAGTCCTTCCTACCAAAGGGGAATGGCCAGTCTGATCTTCTAAATTACTTGCTCTGATTAAGCATGGTTTCACCAAAAAAAAAAAAACAAAAAAAAAAAAAACTCTTTTGAGCAGTTGTAGAAGTGACTCTATACAAAGGGCTCTGCCTTAATTCTCCCAACAACCCCATGAGACCCTTGTTATTACTGCACTTTGAAGATGAACGAACAGACAAAGACCAGCCTGGAACAGGGCTCCATACTTGGGTCTCTAAGATTTCAAAGCCCTCCCTGAAACACAAAGCTCTGATTGTTCCCATTTTCTCATTTTCTTTTTTGAGACAGCGTTTTGCTAAGTTGCCCAGGCTGGCCTCGAACCCTTGATCCTCCTGCCTCAGCCTTCAGAGTGCTGGGATTACAGATGTGGGCCACCACACCCAACCGATTGTTTCCATTTTCATGAATGAGTGCAGTGAGGCCTCCTTTCATAGAGAATGAGCTGTTCCACATAAGTAAACATTTCAGATAGTTAAAACCAATCCTTTGAAAGCCAATCTTCTTAAATTTTTTTTATTTTTTTTGAACCGGGGATCGAACTCTGGTCCTTGCGCTTGCGCAGCAGGTGGGGAAACCACTGAGCTAAATCCCTGGCCCCTTAAATTTTTAATTCATTTGAAATGGAATTTTCTAATATACAGTGTATGGTTCCGTGGCTTACAAAAGAGAAACATCTGTGGAAATGTGCAGAGGAGTGATTCTGGGCAGGCCGGAATTCCAGCCTTCAGGTCCTCAGAGATGCCAGGGAAGGGTATCTGGTGAGCTAAGCCTGCCACTTGTCACCTATGGTCACTGTCCAGGGGCAGCTGCCAGAAGGAAGGTCAACAGGGGGCCTTAGTGTAGGTGGTTTGGTAAAACCCACAATGGAATAAAAGAAAGCACTAGAAAGGTTTTCAGTCACCATGGATTGAAAATATCCATGGTTCCAGAAGTAAAGTCAGGGGCAGAGGTGTGGCTCAGTGGCAGAGCTTGCCTAGCACATGGGAGGCCCAAGAATCTATTCCCCAGCACTGCAGAAAAAAAAAAAAAAGGCAAACAGCTTGGCATGGTCATAGTGCACACCTGTAATTCCAGTCCTAAGGAGGCTGAGGCAGGAGATCAGTACAAATTCAAGGCCAGTCCGGGCTACACGGCAAAACCCTGTCTCAAAAAGAAACAAAACAACAGTAAAAACATTACAAGATTTTGCATATATATCATCCCATGTCCCCTTGGTGCTGACGGGGCTCAAGACGCGCTGTGGCACCTGGTGACCTGAGATTCAGAGCACAGCAGGGCCAGGAAGGCCACTCTAGTCCTCCCCTCATCCCGCCCCCCTGAAGCAGCGACCTTCTCACGAAAGCTGATTCCTGTGCCCAGCGGAAAGAAACAGCCTTATCTCTGAAGACCTAAGGATACAGGGACGCCGAGAAGATTCCAACCAAACAGGCCTTGGTCCATTCCCCTCCCCTGATCAGCATCAGATTACTCTCTGTCCAATCAAGCGTCTGTCACACTTCATTCCCTAAACCTCCCACTCTGCACCAGACCTGAGCATCCAAACACAGTGGCCTGCCTGCCTCTGCAGGCCCTCATGTCACACAGCACTGATACAAAACAAATGTGTATGCTTTTCTCTCACTGATCTGTCTTTTGTTATAAGGGCTCTAGCCATGAACCTAGAAATGGGTAAGAAAGGAGTTTTATCTTTTTCCCAACCCCTACAATTATAAACAATAAAACGACCTCTCAAGCAAAGCAAATTTTTGAAGAATAAAAATGTGTATGAACCAAAATGTTAATAGTGGTGATAGCTGAGTGATGTCATTCATTTTCTTCTTCTTCCTTATTGTATGAGGGCTCCATTTTAATTTGGGGTTTTGGGGGGTTTGGGGTTTTCTTCCAGTACTGAGGCTTAAACCAAAGGTCTCATGCATTCCAGGCAAGCACTTTATCACTGAGCTACATACCCAGCCCTCCATTTTAATTTATACCAGAGAACTATGTTGTATACACCAATTTCAGGCCAGGTATTGTGCTCAGATACTGAACAAGAAAGTTAGCATCTGACCCCAAAACAATGTCACTTTCATTTACAATAAAACATAAGGATCACCTACACTAATTAGTTATAGTCAAACTGTGTGTCCCTACGCCTGAGAAATGGGAAGGCTTTGGAGTTAGAAGAACTGACTTGGAATTTCAGCTCTGCTACTTACTAGCTAAACCACACTGGATACTTAATCTCCCAGCCTCAGTTTCCCTATCCGTAACATGGAACTAATGATACCTACCTCACAGAACTGTCGTGAGAGACAAGAGCCCTTTTCATTTCCTGGATGAATACATTAAATGAACAGTTGTATTTTACCTACATTTACAAAGGCACTTTTATTTCCTTCCTCCTCACACTGTCCAACTGGACTTTACTGAAACATTGACTGTTAAACCATAAAACCTACGGTGAGATGGATCCGTTCCAGGTACCGTTTTAAGGACCGTGGCAATTACCAAGTAACCGGAGTTGGTGCTGCAGCCAGAGACTGTAGTAAAACAAAGCTACCAACCAGAGAATTAATGTGGGTAGAGTAGCCAATTAAATATATACACTTAATACTTTCACATGCCTTATCTCACTCAATTAATCAAGTAGCCTCATAAAGTTGCTACCATCCTCACTGTACAGAAAGGTTCGACAATGCCCATGGTCACAGAAACAGTCATTGGCAGAACTGGGATTCATATCCGGCTCTCACTGTTGCCAAAGTCCCTTCTACATATAATTTCATATTGTTACCTATTTTCATAATCAACTTAAATGCTGCCATTGTAATAATACTACCCAGAACATTATTTAAGGCTGAACAATTTCAAGGAAGTTTTTCAACAGTTTACGATCCATGGATGAGTGACTCTGAATATTACTGGTGAAATGCAATTTCTCTCTCCATCTGTCTTCCTCTTTCTATGTCTGTCTCTCTCTGTCCCCTTCCCCTCCCCCATTGGATAGTATTCCCCTCCTCATAAAGACAAGATTGTAAGTTCAAGATGTTAGTTCAAACCTTTTTTTGCCTACTTAACATACTAGATAGAGAGGAGAGAGAAAGAGGGAGAAAATGAGGACATATCCCTTCATCTCAAGAGTTTATGCTTGGAATTTATGCTGCTAAGGTTAAGGTAGTGCTGGCATGTTTTTGCTGTTATTTTAGTTTCCAAACGAGAGTCCCATGGGCATGGGTCACAGTAAGGATACCGATCCCTTAAGCCTCAGCCAGCCAGAGCCAGGGTGACCACAGTCCCTGGGTTTATTGCCTCCAGCCCACAGCAGCCCTTACCAACGTTTTCATTTCCTGTGTGAAACTGCACATGAGAAAGATTTGGAGGCTCTGCTTGTCTCAAACAGGGAGCAAAGACATTAATCAAAAGAAATCATTTACTTGAAACATATCCCCAAAGACCCAAGATGTCCAAATAAACTATTGATACTTAATCTTCCCCTGGGAAAAATACGGGATTCAACATTCCGAACTCTAGGCCTGGAACTGTCACTGCATTCGCTGTGAGTCCCTTCCCCTCTTGGAGTAGAACATGATATTCTAGAGCAGTGATGGCGAACCTCTGAGAGCTTTCAATGATGGGACAGCCCACGGTGGCACGCATGCCATAGGTTCACCACCACTGCTCTAGGGTCTCCACCACACTAACTTCCTGGCTTAAAAAAAAAAATCCCTCCTTTGTGAAAGGGCAACTTCAAAACAAAACATGCATGCATGCATCTGCAGCATGAGAGTCAGTTGGTTTGGGGAGTTTGTTTGTGGTTTTGGTTTGTTGATGCTGGGGATGGAACCTAGGGCCTCGAACACACTAAGCACATGCTCTGCCACTGAGCCACAACTCCCAGCCTCTCTTTTCTCATTTAGAGAGACTGAGCAGACATCCAGCTATCCGGATGGAACCAGTTTGGCTGCAGGCTGAAGCAACACGTGCTGGAGTGTCACCAGGCAATCCCCACCTGCCCTCCAATAGCCCCTCCTCCAGCCCCGCCTGCCAGACGTGCCATGCCGTCCAGCCAGGTCCCTCAGCCCATTCCAGGAAGCCGTGTTACCCTTATCTCCTGCACCCAGCCTAGGGCCCTTCCAGGGACAGGCTGCTAGGGTGGGGAATGAGCACCAGATTGGACTTGTTTTTGTATCTTCAGATGATAGATCTATTATTTAGACAGCCAGTTCGCTGTTAAACTGTTACTTAATTCTCTGGGCCTCAGTTACCTCGTCTGTAAAACAGAAAATAATAACCACATCAAAGGGCAGTTGGGATAATTAAGTGACAATGCTTATGTAAGGTGACACAGGTACGTCAGCTCTTTCCCTTTCTGGCTTTGCCCATAGCCTGCTCCGTAGATGGTAACGAGTAACTAGTAATAAGTCAGGAGTCCCGTGAGTTGGACAGACTGATGCTAAGAAGATAGGCAAGCAGAGACCTACACAAGAAAGGGTCAAGGTCAAGGTCACAAGGTTTCCCTGTAATGGGTTGGGAGGCACAGGTAAGACATCTCAGTAAGAAAGGAATTGAAGGCTGGGGATTTAGCTCAGTGGTTTCGCTGCCTGATGCACAAGCACAAGGACCTGAATTTGATCCCTGGTACCAAAAGAAAAAAAAAGGAATTGAAGGGCCAGGGATTTACCTCAGTGGTGCCCTGTCTGCCTCGCAAGTGAAAGGTCCTCAGTTTGATCCCCAATACCAGAAGAAAAAAATTGAGCTAACTGCTAAGCTGAGCTTTTAAGCAAGTGGGGACTAATGAATGTGAATTTAACAATTTTGACATTTTTTTAAATTCTACAAATTAAAATTAGATTGGCATCAGTTATGAGAGCATTTAAGCAATCCCCAAACATGCCAATGAATAATTTCTTCCCTGTGAACATGACTCCGTTGCAGACATTATTAAATAGGTGTTATAGAAGCCATTGTTTGAACTAGGCTCCTCCTCTGGACCCCAACACAAAAGGCTAAAAGTCAAAACGGAGTCACTGGAGCTAAAGTTCCACATGAACAAACTATGAAAATAAACTGCTTATCTAACTTTTGAAATATTAGCTGTAGAGAGATAACAACCAAATTTCCCAAACAGGCAAGATTCAATTGGCATGATAAAGACGTTCCCTAGGTCTTAATCCACACACACACACACACACACACACAAAGTAACCTAAAGCAACACAATGTTAAACAATCAGTTACTTTCCTAGTGTTCATTTGTAAGAAATGGAACTTTGAAATGACCAAGCCACTTTTTATTTTTTGTTACGGCTTCCTTCCGGCTTTTTCGGTCTATAAACCAAACTCCTATTCTTGGCCTATCTGAATAATTATTCTATTTTATTGAATGAAGTGTTGCCCCATTCTAGAACTGAAAATAAAACCAATGAAGACCTTTAACTAAACTGTTGTAATTTTTCCCTTTGTTATACATAGCAAGGTAGAGATCTGGGGACCAGAAGTTAATTTGGGCTTATGGTTAATACAGAAAAGTCATTTTAAGAACTACAAAACAGACTGACACTCACTGTTTTAACCCTGTACATATGCACTGGAATCTTCCTCTATCACTAAAGACTTCATGCATTTGTGAGTATCCACAAGTATAAAAGTACTCATTCACGTTGACCCACTCATTCTACCTCTGGGGCTTTGTCCCAAGGCAATAGTTCAGTGGCTCACGCAGAAACCAGGACACCATTTGGTTAGCACAGTGCCACAGGCAAGAAAAGGTGATAAAGTGAAGCAACTACAGGTCAGAGTATGTAGCCATGGGAAGTATCCAGCATATTCACTGCAAAGAGGACAAAATATTACATGTAAGTATGACTAGGTCCCTATTTCTAAAACCAGTGTATGTGAAATAAAAAAATACAAGGAACTATGCCAAAATGTCAATAATAATTCTCTTTAGGTTGTAAAGTGACTGGAATTTTTTTTTCTTTTAATTTTTTCTGAGCACAATTCCCTTTTTCTGCAGTATGGGGGATTGAACCCATGGCCTTATGTATGACAGGCAAGCATTCTACCACTGAGCTACATCCCCAAGCCCATTTTATTTTTTGAGACAGGACACTAAATTGCCCAGGCTGGTCTCAAACTTTCCATCCACTTCCCTAAGCTTCTCAGTAGCTAGGACTACAAGACTTCTTTTTTTTCTTTTCTTTTCTTTTCTTTTTTTTTTTGATACAGGGTCTCACTATGTAGTTCAGGCTGACCTTGAACTCACTATGCAGCCGAGCCTGCCCTTGAACTTGAGGCAATCCTCCTGCCTCAGCCTCCTGAGTGCTGGGACTGCAGTATGCCACCACCCCTGGCTACCTCACTGATTTTAATTTGCATTTCCCTGATAACCAATAAAGTATCCGTCTAACTTTCATATTTAGTCCTGACTTCATTTGTTTTCTACTGCTAAACAGAATATCACCCACCAGGTAAGTTGTAAAGAACAAGGATTTATTTCCTATGGTTCTGGGGCTGGGGAATCTAAGAACATGGCATCAACAGCTGCTCACAGGTGATGAGGCCCTCTTGCTGCAGCGTAACAAGCGGGACCATCACCAGATGAGACGTGGGTGTCTCTTCCCCTGGTAAAAAGCCAGTAATCCCACCATGGGGACCTCATCTTCACAACTTTATTA